>NC_142944.1:44132044-44172044 GCF_046866305.1 Octopus bimaculoides | reverse complement strand
ATATATATATATATATATATATATATATATATATATACATATATATATATATATATGTACATATTAATTTATGTATCTGCATGCGTATGTAGGTATATATGTATCTATCATTGCATGTGTGTATGTATGTATGTGTGGTGAGTATTATTTTGATATTTTATTTTTTGTGCCTCAAGAGACTATATTCCTGTTTGTTCGTATAGGGTAGGGCTCGGGTTTAGCTAAAGCTACAAAAGAAAATAAAGCAAAATACCTTTTTTATATTTTTTTTATACAAAAGAACTCCCAAAATATATATAAAAAATCAATAATCAATATTTGCATAAAAAACTTCAATAATTAAATGTTTTTTTTTTAATATAAAAAGTGGGAAAAAAATAGACAAAAACATAATCAGACAGAAAAACAAAAACAAAAAATGAAATCGAAAGCAAACAAAACACACCCACCCACACATATACGCACACTGTAAAGATTAGAAGAAAAAAAAAAGAAAACAGTTTTTTTTTTTTCTGTTGGCATTTCTCTGAAGTTTATCTTTACATCGCGATATCCGTTTGTTATTTGAGATATTAACCATTGTTTCGTTTGAAGCAACAGTAATCCAAATTCTAGAACAAAAAATTGATTTTAGCTACAAGTTTGATGCAACTAACTTTATACGTCATCTGAATCCAGGGCACAATACCCGCCCAGCGAATGTTATTTTCATGTAGCTAACTATATAAATGGTTGTTCTATTTTTAACATAATCTTACTTATTGCTGTTTTAGTAGGGTTTTGTTGTTGTTCGAACCATGTTTACAACTGTATTTTTCTTCGCACAGTCCATTACGTTCATCGATTCGCACCGAACTATGTATATGACAACTGTGGGAAATGCTCCTCCCCGACAATGACATAAGTTCATAAACATATGTTTCATATATATATATATATATATATATATATATATATATATATATATATACACACATACAATTACATATTTATACATATATATATATATATGTATAAATATATATATATATATACACATATGTATGTATACACACATACACACACACACACACACACATATATATATATATTCATACATATGTATGTGTGTATGAATATGTATGTGTAAATATAAAACACAAAGAAGAATGGAGAATTATATATTTTTTACCTCATGATTTTTAATCTATTAATCGCTTACGCGTGTTTCAGATAGGCTTGCATTACGTAATAATATTATGTCTTAATTTTGCACTTAAATCAATCCATAATTAACCGACTAATGTATTACATCGTGCCGGGAAATCGACAATAACCCAACCTCCTCAGGGTGTTTACTCTGCGAAGAATACAGAACTTACAATTATCAGGTTGTAATATAAATTGCCCTTTGCTGTCCAAAGCTAGCGATTGGTAAAGGGAAATATAGTGATTATAAAAATCAACGCAAAGTGTTTGAGGTGGTAGTGAACTTTGATACTATAAGAGTTTCTATAGTAGTAAAGAACTTGCTAGTGTCTGTTATCACCAATTGGTAAAATAAAGTATAATAAACATAACAATTATATCAAATAAGATTGAAGTGGTTTAAAAACATGGTACTGCAAGACCTTCAGCTGTACTTAAACTTTCACTGGCCCAGGTTAAAATAGAAAAAACAAACGAATAAGGTGAATAAATGCCTAGTAGTATCAACATATATTATTATTCAGGTTTGTTAAGTTGTTAATATTAATGCTCATAGGAAAAGGTGCTATCGTGGAAGGTAAATTAGTTAATTACTGTTACAAAGAGAAAAGTAATCTATGATCAAAATTTCATTTTTAATAAACTATAATCTTTTGGTGAGAGAGTATTTCAAAATGAAATCATTTAAGGATAAAAAGGAAAAAAACATTAACAAGGAAAATGTAAACCGAAAGGTTCAGCTATAGATAAAATACAATGAATTAGATTAATAAATCGATGGGCGAGTTAGAATGATGGAAATTAACCATAGTTAAAATTACTGTTATAAGTAAATGCATTGACTTAATAATTACGTAGAATATCCAAAACAATTTTAAAACCATTAAAACCAAGTGAAAGACTTGGGATATTAATTAAATCCAAATAATAAGAGAATACAGTATGTGTAAAAAGAGATAGTAGTGATATTATAATATTAAATTAACTTAAGTTAGGTTTTCAATTCAGTACTTCTTAGTGTAAGAATGAAAGCAACGCTATGTCAAAGGGAATTTAAAATTAAAAAGCTAGTATTATCTAGTTAGGTATATTAAAGATATATTGATCCTCCAGCATGATCAAAAATCTGTCGTTACAGCAGATATTAGTGAAGTATTAAAAGGTGCTTCTAAATAAACGTGGACATCTTAATTTTAATTAATTTTTTCGACTTGATAATTTGGCATTGGAAGTTACAATTTGAAAAACATTCCTCAAGGCATGTCAAATTTTAATTCCCCACCGGCATACGGTAATGTACTGCTAGTAATGGGCCATCTAATATATTTGGTATTTTTCTCATTCGGGCTCTAAGTATATTTATTTAGAGAAGTGATTATAAAATTTCGCCTTAAAGTTGTTGTACAACAACCTAAGGTATGGTTATTAGTCGGGTTAATTAAATTCACACTATCAAACTCCATTAACATATGTGCATTATGTGCAGTTATAATTTGAGCCAAGTTCCGTGTGGTGGAAAAGGCAAATGTATGTATGTATGTATGTATGTATGTATGTATGTATGTATGTATGCATGCATGTATGTATGCATGTATGTATGTATGTGTGTGTATGTATGTATGTATGTATATATGTATGTATGTATGTATGTATGTATGTATGTATGTATGCATGCGTGTATGTATGCATGTATGTATGTATGTGTGTATGTATGTATGTATGTATATATGTATGTATGTATGTATGTATGTATGTATGTATGTATGTATGTATGCATGCATGCGCGGTGAGTAATATTTTATATTTCAAAGTTAAACAGCGTAACATATTTGTTTAATGGAGCAAATCCAGAGCAGTGAAAATTTCCCAGGTATATTTGTGGCTATTTAAACCCCGTATGGTGCATTATACTAAGTAATCTGCGTTATTCGGGCTCTCCGTTTTCCTGGAAACTTAGTGTTATTATTATACCTTCCAATCTTAGTGTTATGTTTTTAACTATTCGTATCTACCCTTCTCATTAATTTTATTTCTAATGTGGTATTTGCTATTTGTTGTCTTATAATGTCCTCCCTTATTATAATTAGCTCGATTATAAGACACATTATTTCTTTTACCACTATAACCACTATCACCACCACCACTACCACCGCCGCCGCCACCACCAAAACCCACCACCATCAGCATCACTACCTTCAATTCCATCAAAATTATTAATATTATTGTTATTGGCACTATCACTAGCAGTAGCAGAAGTAGTGGTGTCATTTTCCTTAGCCTTATCATTCCTAGTTTTCTTAGAATAGTTATGAGGGTTGTATGAAAAGTCTTGAGCCTAAAAAAAAAAAAAAAATAAATAAAACATAGTACAAGACTTCTGATGATTTATTTTTCAACATAGTCCCCCTCGATGGATGAATACTTTCTCCAGCGGTGCTGAAGTGCCATTATCCCGGCGTAAGGAACTCTTTTCTTTGAGACTCTAAGAAACTTTCTTCGGTGACTATGACGTCATTGTCACTGGCAAAATGGCGACCAGCCAGGGTTTTTTCATTTTGGGAAATAGATGAAAATCAGAGGGGGCTAAGTCTGGCGAATAAGGCGGATGGGGAACAAATTCGTTTCCACAATCACGAATTCTGGCACGGCAACCACTGAGGTGTGGGCCGGAGCATCGTCGTGATTAAAAATGACTCCTCTGGTGAGCATTGCCGGCCTTTTTTCCTTAATTGCTTCTCCGTGGGGTTTCAGTAGCCGAGAATAATACAGCCCTGTCACGGTGTGACCCTTTTCAAGGTAATCGATCAACAAGACAACTTGAGAATCCCCCAAAACTGACGCTATGACCTTGTCAGCTGAAGGAATGACCCTGGCCTTCTTTAGGGTAGGAGAAGATGTCTGGTTCTAACTTCTCTAAAACTGCGATCAGCATATTCATAGACATGCTTATGGCTCATTGTAGCCTCGTCAGTAACCAGCAACCTCGCCTTTTGGAAAAGTTCTTCTCTGGAATCACTTATTTTCATGTGGCATATAGATTCATCTGTAATTCTCAGTAGAATACTGCATCTGAAGTGCAAAGTTTGTCTATTTTCCAGCAGGGTGGCAGCAATTCCAAGGACGGCAGTGAAATCAGATCGACTGTGTAAGTTTTCCCAGAGCCACCACTTGCATTCAAGCGAAATATTTTTATTTTTCCCTCCTTGTTTATAACTGATCCAATAACTTGGTCAAAGATATACTTCTGTTCACCATTTAGTGTTGGATACATCTCGAAAACTCAGTCATGGAGAACATCTTTATCAAAATTGAGCTCTTCCTGCAGTATCATTGGCAGAATTTCTAGTTCACTTTCAAAGTCTGGCTCTGGAAGACCAAGATTTGCCATTGTAACTTCTTTGGCCAATCTAGTTTCACTTTTATTTGTCATCACACAATGCATTCTTGTATCTTTTCCATAAACCTTTGGCACCATGTGGCCGACAGATGAGGAGAACAGTACAAAATACGTGTCTTAGCTGGTCACTGAAACAGTGATGTTTGGTTTTAACGAATCTTCTAATGATTTCGTCATCGTTTTTGTAAAAGTCCCAGCTTTGTGCACGCATCTTGGTAGTTGAATCATAGATCACCATTAACAGTCCGGAAGTCAGCGTATGATTAGAGACTTCTGACGTGATGCAGCAGCATCCTCATGTAATACAATTCCTTCTGCCGGACATTGTAAGCGACAATCGAAATGCGACCAATAGTACTGACTTCATAGTTTCCATCTTCCATGATTGTTCCCCTTTTCTTCTTTTGCTACTTCTCTTTTTTTAAATTTAAAGTGTAAATTCTTCGGGATTTCAGTTTATAGCTTATCTCTAGCGTCTGAGCCATATTTATTTAATGTGAAAAGCTCAGTCAAAGTTGTTTTTGCTTGGCAAGCTCAAGGTTTTCAGGCAGCTCATCGTCATAAGTAAGAGATTGTTGATTTTTCAAATGGTATGAAAGATTTATGACAGTCGGTTGTCTGGAATGGATTGGAAATCTGAATATCTTCGAAATTGCCTCACCAAATGAGATTTATCTTGTATTTTGGTGAGTGTCAATTTCATTGTCAACCACTTTAAGGCTTGAATTGTTAAACTCTTCAGGCGTTCCAATTGTTTCATACTGCTTCACTGGATTTAAACATTGACTCAGGCCTCCTACTGAGGTACTTGAAAAGATATTTCACTGCCAGTTCAGTGTGCACAACCTCAATATTTAGATGACAGTTGTAGCGGAGTTGTATGTCATTATGAACCTATTATCTACTTCAGTAGATGTCCGAGTAGTTCTAATAATGTGTGTCCTGCCTCCAGATCGACGTCTATATTCTGGATAGGCGTCTTAATTCACAAATGTGGTTCTTCTGCATTGTTTGGGAAATGATTTCGTGCATTTTGGTGGATCACCATCCACGCATGGACTTTTTGGATTATAGCATCCACATGGTCCGTGAAAGTTGTTTTTTTACACAATCTCTAATAGTTCTCGATTCATATCCCTATCTGGTACCTCCGCATATACAACTCAACTCGATCAATGATTTCTGGATTTCTGGCTCTAAAGAGCAATATGTGGACAAGTGGCAAACTTTTCTAATTAGAACCATTCAAGCTTGGAAACACCCACAGTAAAATAGAGGAGATCCAGTCTGTGATGGCGGAAGAATGATTTTAGACCCTACGTTATTCATGTCACCATTTGCAATAGCATTCAGAAGGCCCTGATACTTTTCAGGAAGTGTAATCGATCTTGCTCTATCTTTGCATATTGAACCACTGCATGTTATTGCGTCAGACACCTACTTTTTATTATGCCATTGAACTCCTCCTTTCTTACCCGAAGCCGATAAGAATAAAAGTCACGTTCAGTGATGTTTTTGCTTGGGTCATTGTCCTTCAAGAGCACACTCCAGCCCTCTTCCCCATAGGGAAACAGAAGTACATAAGGAAGAGGGTCATAGCTTCTGTGTATTTGACTAATGTAGTCTCACTTCCCATTGCTCTCTCTGTACTGCACAACAACATCCACAGGTTTAATGTTTGGATTATTGGTATCATCTCCCACCATGATCACAGCAACTTCTGACACAGTTGGTGGATTATAAGTTCTCTCATGTGACCCGGCGGGAATAGGCCATTTGTCATGACTTATAATAATCTTACTGGTAGAAAATGATCCTGGTGCAGGGTATTTCTTAATTACATCAATAGCCTGTTTAAAACTTTTGACATAAGGATTGTCCATATGCAGTGCACTCTGCACGTTTAGCAGGATGTTCTCATTAAGATAGTTGTCAGCTCCTCTGAATGACTACCTGTTTCTCATTTCATTTTCAGTGTCAACGGAATATAGATGTGCGTAGCCCGGTTTTCTATTTACTGCTGGTATGAGACTTACTATGCAGTAGTACAACTTTCCCTGAATCTTGAAAGTAGGCATAAAAGTGCTACCATGCAGTGATCCAGCTGGTGGATTATCCTGTGCAAGTGAAGTCGTAGCCAGTGAATTATTGTAGTCACGAATTTTGTTCAGAAACATTTGACTACATAGATGAACATCATAGTACTTAACTATTAATTCTGGGCTTCTTTTTTATCTGTGGAACTTTGTGATTTCTAATTTTTCCTTTGCCACAACAGAAGGTAGATTTCCCAGCACCCACAAAGGTAAACTTTGCAGTCAGGGTATGTTCTGTTAAAAACGTTTCCACAGTAGTGCTATATAAGGCTTGGGTTTCGTTCTTTCTCATGAAAATCTGCCACATCAACTTCCATAGCCACTCTCACAGTGTCAGTTCTTTGATGAGGAAGACCCGATTGGCATCATGCCTGGTTGTTTGCTTGTCGCTGCTGATTTTGTGCTAGTGACGTGTTTCCTTAGAGTCCTGTTTACTCAGCCTATCAGTATTTCTCCATGCTACTTTTTTCTTGTGATGTTTCCATTGCACGGCTTTTTTGTGTTCTCAGCCGATTCACATTCCTCTATTTTTTCTGGTCTTTCCATTGCACGGGTTTCTTATCTCCTCAGCTGATCTGCATTTCTCCCTGTGCCTTCAGGCGTTTCCATTTCACGGGTTTCTTGATTCCTCCTTCGCTTTATTTTGAGACACCGAGAAGAGCTAGGTTTTGTCTGTTTTCTATGATTATCGTCTCTTGTCTTTGCTCAGCGATCATATGTGACCAGGAATTTTTTCGGGATAGGTTGTTGCCCTTTCTTTTTCTTGGCATAGTGTACTGATGAAAGCGTGAGTACTTATAACAACTATACAGTGAAAGTTTTGAGACGATTCAGCTAGTATTTGAGCCAATTTCTCTGAAGGGAAGTTTCACGGTATTTACTTTAAAAATTTACGTTGGGTTTTTATTTACAATTATTTTAAAGTGAGATTTTTATGTTGCTGAATTGCTGTAAACGAATTTGACCATAAAAATGTCGGAAATTTAGTATTTTTAAGGTAATAATAAAATTAGTCAAACCTATTTTCATGCAGTCGAATGCACAAAGTTTCCGAAATTTTCATACTTTTTACGTCTGCTATTTCAGAATTCTATGCATACGTGAAACATCAGACGACAGTACATTCAATAACATATTCATACATGCAATGACGTAAAGAGGCATAAGAATAGTTCCGAGGGCCGACGGAATGAAAATAGGTCCGACAAATTTTATTAATATCTCAAAAAATACTAAATTTCCAACAATTTTATGGTCAAATTCGTTTAGAGCAATTCAATAACAAGAATCGCACTTTAAGATAGTGTTTAGCGAGTATGGTGTAATTGTAATTTTCATTGATGACTAACATTATTTTTGTGTTGTTTTGTTTTCAAAATGACGCTGATAGGAACGTTTGAAAGAACGCAACCGGTTAAGAGAGAATGACGTAAGAGAAGTAATAAATATGTGTGTGAGAGAGAGAGTTATGAGAGGTAACGTTGTATGAGAGAGTGAGTTCAATACATAATATATATATATATATATATATATATATATATATATATATATATATATATATATATAAGTGAGAGAGAAACATCAAAGTAACATCAAAGGAGACATGGAAAAGACCGCAACCGGTTAAGAAAGAGTGAGTTAAGAGAAGCAGTGAATATATAGGAGAGAGAGTATGAGTTATGAGAAGTAACTTTGTATGCAATCTATCAATTACTACTCCTCACGCTACAGCTCTTAGTAAGAGGTAGTAAGCATGAGGAATGATAGTAGAGTCATTGAATAGTGAGAGAGGGGCAATTCGTTTTGTCAGATTTTACCAGACTGAACCCAGACGGGTTAATTTTCGTGAATCCCATATAGATGTTGATACTCTCAGGGTACCCACGGTCCCTCATGTCAAGTTTGGTCGAAATAAGTCCAGTGGTTGCGGAGGGGTTAGGTAGCAAAATTTTGACATAGACACACCGGAATTATAGTATAGACAGATGAATACGCTCAATGAGTTTCTGTAATTTTCAAAGCTGTACGACATAAAACACGTAGAGCTGCGTCTGAGACTGTATCATTTTTGGCCATAGTTCCAAAAAATCGTTTGTTTTTATACAGAGATTGTGGCTTAGATCGCAATCAGTTTAACTTACAGCTTAAATAGCTGAAGATGGTCACATGGTAAAGTAAGGGAATTATGGGTCCGTTTTCTGGTATGCCTCAGTGTTAAGGTCATGTGAGTAGCACGCGTAGATAACTCCAAAGGTTTTATGTGCTTTTCGATGTATTCCAAAGATAATTCTTTCACGTTGTCTCGAAAGTTTATAAAATTCTTTTACACACACATGCACACACACACACACACACACACACACACACACACACACACACACACACACACACACACACACACACACACACACACACACACACACACACACAAAATATAAAAATAATGATTACTTCGAAGTAGCAATAACATTATCCTTAATTCGATAATTATATTCCGCCATTAAGACCAACTTATGTTTCAATTGCACCGATTATCAAACGTTGCAATTGCATCCCTATTATAAAACGATGCAATCTCTTCAGGGCTTTAACTAATATATAGGCGCAGGCGTGACAGTGTCTTAAGAAATTTGCTTCCCAACCACATGGTTCCGGGTTCAGTCCCACTGCGTGGCACCGTGGGCAAGTGTCTTCTACTATAGCTTCGGGTCAACCAAAGGCTTGTAAGTGGATTTGGTAGATGGAAACTGAAAGAAGCCCGCCGTATATATATATATATGCACCAGCATGACCGCAGCCACTTGGCTGAAACACATAAATAAATAAATATGTGTGTGTGTATGTGTGTGTGTGTGTGTGTGTGTGTGTGTGTGTGTGTGTGTGTGTGTCTATGTTTGTCAACCTTGACAAACGATGTTGGCGTGTTTACGTCTCTGTAACCTAGTGGTAAGACAAAAGGGCCTGATAGAATGAGTACAAGGCTTACAAAAGATAAGTCCTGAGGTCGATTTGTTCGACAAAAGGCGGTGCTACAGCATGGCTGCAGTCAAATGACTGGAACAAGTAAAAGAATAAAAGAAACAATATATATATATTTCTATACATATGCATACACACACATATATATATATATATATATATATATATATATATATATAATCTTACACACGAAATACACAGACGAAATATATATATATATTTATATATATATTGTTGTCTCTGAGGAGAGTCATTCTCTTTCAGTGCCGTATTATTTAACACGTTCACCAGTTCAGTTTTCCTTTATTTACTTTAGATCTTTGGAAAATTTTCGTTGCGTCTTGCAACCTTTTCAATAGTCATTGACTCTGTCCATTCTCCGAGCTGCGTTCCTTTTGTTTGCTTGTGCGCATGTGTGTGGGTCAGTGTTTGAGACTTCATTTGCATATGTACCTGTGTATGTGTGCTTGTCTGTTCATATTACCTATGTACCTATCTATCAGTATGACTATCTGTTTACATTCTTATCCATTTATCTATATATACATGCATATACATATATACATCTACGTAAACACACTCACATATACACATACAAGCACATACGCATACATATGTCTACATAACAGCCCAGTAATTATTCTACCTGTGTATATATATAAACTGGGTGTGGAGGGATGGCTACCTACTACGTATATTTCCTATTTAGTACTGGGAAAGTTTTATTTATGAGGGCGTACTACTGTATTTGTCTGAGTGTTGGGTACTTCGGATGCTAGGATAAAACACGGATGTCAAGTTGACCCAGATGCCTCCATGTTGGTCTAGTATATGAACGATCTTAAAGAATCACATAGTAAAATTTAACAGGAAACTATACATGCAGGTTCAAAGTGTAGCCATTGGTCTCGATGTAGCTAGTGATGTGGCCGATCTCTTCATGACCTGGTGGGACAGAAAACTTTAACAATCCTTAGCAGAACAGTCCACAACTCTTTTATTTTACTATATGTATGTAGACGTCATTAATATTCTAATGAAGACGAACTCTAGTAACGGTAATGCAGACACCGAGAAACATAATTGAGAACATCCAACATGTAGCTAACTCCATCCACCAAAAATATATTTTATGAAGTTTTTGTAGCTTTAATAATAAAGTATATATATAGTTGGAATTTACAAAAAACAAAAGACGAAGACAGGTGTGTAAACAACTAACAAGTGTATTAGTTTAACGATAGGGAAGGTGAGAAAGTCTTTTACGTTTCGAACTTACGCTCTTCAACAGAGAAAATAAACGGAGAGATAATAAAGAAAGCTTTAGTGATTAGTGGTCGACCATGGTGATGGCTGGACGGAGATGGTCAGACAGGAGAACTAGGAAGAGGGGAAGATAATAAAGTAGAGGTGATCCCAAAACGAAGGTGCGCGTGCGTGTGTATGTGAGACTGCTGGTAAAAATCACCCGCGAACGAGAAGCAGTTAAGTGAGACAAGTTCGGCCAAACGAAGAAGTGTTGATGTGTCAAGTTGGGGATTAGGTCGACGGTCAAGGTAGTGTTAGAGTGCACGAAACCCCTCGTGGTGAGGAATCACCGTGTATAGGCTCTTGATGTCGAGAGTGAAGAGAAGTTTAGAGGGGCCAGGAGGGAAGGAGAAAGAGTTGAACAGACAAAGAGCATAGTTAATGTTGTGGATGTGAGAGGGGAGGGAAGCTACTAGGGGGGCAAGGATACGGTCGAGGTATTTGAAGATGAGTTCCGTGGGGCAGTCGCGTCGCAGGCGGAAACGATTGGGCGGTCAGGGTTGTTAAGTTTGTAGATTTTGGGAAGGAAGAAAGTTGTGGGTTGCGAGGTTGGAGGCGGTGGGAGGGAGATGGGGAGGAGATGAGGTCATGGATAGTGGAGGACACCATCTGTTGGTAGCTAGGCGTGGTGTTGGAGGGCAGAGGGCAATATATATATGTATATACATATATATATATATATATATATATATATATATATATATATATATATATATATATATATATATATATATATATATATATATATATATATATATATATATATATATATATATATATATATATATATATATATATATATATATATATATATATATATATATATATATATATATATATATATGTATATATACATATATATATACATGTATACATGTATGTATTTATGCATGTATGCATGTATGTATCTATGTATGTACGTATGTATGCATATATATTTTGGGCTTCTGTTACTGCACTTCATCTGTGTTACAGCACAGTCCTTATGTACAAACTTTCACTCACAGTGTATCGATCAACCCGATGCTAACAAAAGTGTCTTGTTAATGCCATGTGGATACAGCACATACATTTAAAAACTGACATATTATCGGTCCATATGGCCGTGTGATGGAACGACATATCATTACGTGTAGGCAAAAAGTTTGCTCATTTACATATACATACACACATACATACAAACTAAAACAAAAGCTAACGCTTACTGATGTCTGCACGTAGCCACATAAACAATTAACAGAATCCACACGTACACATAAACATATGTATATGTACAGCTATATCTATATATTTATATACATTTGTGTGTGTGCGTGTATATATATATATATATATATATATATATATATATATATATATATATATATATATATATATATATATATATATATATATACATATATTTATACATATATATATATATATATATATATATATATACATACACACACACACACACACACACACACACACACACACATATATATATATATATATATGTATATATACATGCATACGTATATACACGTTGTTATATGTATTTTGAGATCCAAGTCTTGTTTTAATGTATATTCTCTTGCATGCATGTTTTATGCCAAAATTTATTTACATCTACAGTAACCCTATTATTATTTCGTATTTACTAGGATATTCTCATATACTTACTTCAAAGAAAAACACTTGATGATCTGGTCAAAATTTCCTGCTATATTGTTCCTTTTCTACATTTAGCTATTTTATTTTTCCCATGAAAAGCTCACTCTGCTTTCAATCTTGTGCAACTTCTTTCATGTTATGAATTTAAATGATAGCTCTGTTAGGCACAAATTGAGAAACGCAATATTTCCATGAGTTTTCATTCTATTTTCAGTCAAATGTTTTCCCCAGATATATGAATGAAAAATACTTCAAGACCTAAATTTTCACCGGCATGAACACTTTCCAGTGTATGTAACTTTAACAAACCTCCCAATAGACAAGTCCGAATCTTTTTAAAAATAAAATATACTAATAGCTTACATTTCAAAACGAGACATAAAATACTGAAGCTATTTTTACGAAAAAACTGGAAAGAAAGGAAACCATATCCCTGAAAAGTTGCGTAGGAGTCCGCTTTGAAAGTTTACGAATAAAAATGTCATCCGATTCAATAATCCGGATGTACTTTTTCAAAAGAGTGACCTTACAGGACGTTCAGTTTTTACTGTTTGTAAAATAGCAAGGGGAATATATTGATTTATCTACATTTACGCTGGTGTTGTTTACTTTGAAGTGCTGTGGTTATAAAAGAGTTGAGAGTAAATTGGAGGAATGCATATTATGTCGTTAGCCTTCACCTTGTGACCCCATAGAAGGACTCTCGCAATCCACCATATATATCAAAAACATGCTCTTCATGCTTTTGACAGCTTCACGAGTCACACATCCACCTGAGAAGTGAGTTAGTCAAACAACAAACCTTTCAGAAATTTACAAAAAATCGATAAATATATAAATAAAATCAGATCAAAAAGCATCCAGTGATGTTAAATAGAAGTGGGAACTGAGTCAGTGTACAACGATAAAAAATTCCTTTGTCCAAAATACTGATGAAAAGATCACAAAAATTGAAGACGGGAATTTCAAAAGACGTTATGAAGGTGATGATTCATTCCCTTGCTAAACATCTGTTCAATAAATATTGACAACATAAAATGGAAGTTAAAAGCTGCTGTAGTGTTTGATCGTGCTGCAAAAATTGAAGTACCGTTATTAGCAGCAGGTTGGAAGTACCTACATACACACGATTCAGCTACAGTGCTTTCCATAATCATAATGTAATCAATGTCTCAAATCCATGAATGAATGCTTCATCTTGATCGAAAACAATTAAGTCTGTGAAAAGGTTCAAGGACAATTCACTAGACATTTATCAAAAAGCGAGGATCACACGTTGTATGGGTAGATAGAATAATTCAACGTGAAGAGTTCTCCACATGGGCGCAGGAGTGGCTGTGTGGTAAGTAGCTTGCTTACCAACCACATGGCTCCGGGTTCCTTCCCACTGCGTGGCACCTTGGGCAAGTGTCTTCTACTATAGCCTCGGCCAACCAAAGCCTTGTGAGTGGATTTGGTAGACGGAAACTGAAAGAAGCTTGTCGTATATATGTATATATATATATATATATATATATATATATGTGTGTGTGTGTGTGTGTGTGTGTGTGTCTGTGTCTGTGTCTGTGTTTGTCCCCCCAACATCGCTTGACAACCGATGCTGGTGTGTTTACGTCCCCGTAACTTAGCGGTTCGGCAAAAAGAGACCGATAGAATAAGTACTAAGCTTACAAAGAATAAGTCTTGGGGTCGAATTGCTCGACTAAAGGCGGTGCTCCAGCATGGCCGCAATCAAATGGCTGAAACAAGTAAAGAGAGTAAAAAGAGTATTTAACCATTGCATCTTTGAACTTCTCTGCATTAAGAACTGAAATGTAAGATCATTTCTACACTTTTGATGGAGGCTCAACTTAGCCAATGATGATTGCATCTAATTCGGCAGCATATTGTGATGAACTACAACTACCAATATTATTATGGATGTTCGAACCTCCAGAAACAGCTGTTGGACTTATGACACCTTTCTTCCACCGTTTTAACTGTGTCTATTGTTTGTACACTGTGTAAGCTGGACCTATTAATATCAACACCTATATATTTAAACCTTCAAAATTCATCATCTGGAAGTTTCCACCTTTTGCTTTTTCTTGTTTCGCATGTATACATTTATACATATTTTGTATTTCATACACAAAACATTATATTCAATATATTTAATGTATCTAATTTGGTTATCCACATAATTGCCTCTATACACACATAAACGCGCGCGCACACACACACGCACGCATACGCGCACACACACGCGCACGCATACGCGCACACACACGCGCACGCATACGCGCACACACACACTTTTGTTTTTGAAATTTTCAAAATGATATTCAAGCCACTTTATTGTAAAATTTAAGAGGTGTTAAACGTGAATGAAATAGAATTGAAGCTTATATCAAGAACGCATATGCATTACAAACAGGCTATTTCAAGTTCAATTCAACTGCGCGATATTTTGGGCAAATGTTTTCTATATTAACTCTGGGCCTGTCAATGCTTGTGAGTGAATTTGTTAGATGGAAACTGTGTAGAGGCCGGTCATGTATATACATATTTGGATTTGTGTTTATATGTGAGTATGTGTGTGAGCGCGCGCGCGTGTATGATTCTATGTTTTTGTTTGTCTTCCATCGCTTTTGGTGTGTTCACATCCGGTTCTGGTGTATTTACATCCTCGTAAATTAGCGTTTCAGCAGAAGATATGGATCCAATACGCACCAAATTTTGAAAAAATAAATAAATAAATAAAATAAAACAAATACTGGGCTTGATCTATTCGACTAAAATAGCAGTTCAAAATGGTTCCCCAAGATGGCAGCAGTCCAATGATTGAAACAAACAAAATATAAAAACAATTGTCAGATTTGCTCATACCTGGTTAAAAATTCTCAGAATATAAATGTCCCAGTTTTCAAAGACTTTCTTTAGTGGATCAGAACCCAGAAAGGGTTACGGGATCAGCTGCATAATGAATGCGTTCTTGAAAATCTTACCGAAATGTGGAATGTCGGAAAGAAAAAGTTATTTCCCATTGATTTAAATGTTCATTAAAAGTACAAAAAAAAATATAGATATATAAATGGGAAGTAGTATTCTATATATCTCAATTCTATATCTGAATAAGCTTCTTAGAAACGCAACATTTCTATAATGAGGAATATCTGTATGCGTGAAGAGTCGCCGTAATAAAATATAATTATAATGTAAGATATATTTTCAGTTACTGCCATAATGATTATAAAATTTGATATTCTCGATTAACACAGGGAAGCTACTGATTTGTATCTTGGTCAAGTTGACATGTCTTGAAGAACGGAATTTGATTTGATAATATTTGCAAATTTGTAGAAGGTGAGATGATTGATTGATAAACACATATTTAAAAAAAGACAATAAAAAATATGATTATAAAATTTCCGGTCAAATGTCATATCCCCTAATAAAGATATCATCTCATAAACATTCTATCAGTTTCTTCCTTGAAGCTGAGAGTTCATATCTTACTACTTTCTGAGCACACACACACACACACACACACACACACACACACACACACACACACACACACACCCATATATATATATATATATATATATATATATATATATATATATATATATACACATACGTATACGTCGAACGATGAAGACGAGCATTCAACTCTACATCGGTGGATATAATTTCTTTATCTGTGATGTAAAGCTACCCTTAGTCTCATGTTAAGAAAATTAGGAATATATCCTAGTGACTTCATTTTTCAAGCCGATCATATAGAGAAAGGCAATTGCCTCCATCTTGAAAAACAGAATCTCGTTCAGTTCGCGGAGATTCTCGTGAATTATCGTGAATAAAACAGGGGTGGCATGCTTTGAAAGTTTGTCTTCCTTGGATTTGTCTTTTGGGAAAACTGTTGAGTGGTCAATTTTTTTGCATTATTCTGGGTTTTTTTCTGGTTGTGATGTTTTTATACTTGTGTGCTGAGGTAGTTCGTCATTGGAGTATATTTCTTCTGGGTGTGGAGTTTATGTGCTATGTGTGTTCAGCTTTCATGTTCAGTGAAGGGGCTATCCTAGTGGGGCTAACGTCGCAGATGGTAGCCCCTCTTTGAAATATTTGAGTGTAAAATATTACTTCCTTATGCTTCCTTTCAATGTCCATATCATATTTGCCAGGGACGTTGCATGTTTTTTAAAATATTTTTGACTCTCAATGATGTCAGGTGTTGTGTCCACCTTTCCTTGAACGAGTTGCCCGTCATTCCGATATACGTCATTGCTACTCTTTTGGGTTCCGTGATCTTGGCCTTGTATACGAATTCTTTCTTGATTCACTTGTTTAGAGAGCAGTGGTTTGGGGATCTACTGTTGCATTGACTTTCGTGGGTGTTCCTGGTGAGTTTATATTTATTGTTATTTGTATTATTGATCCTATATTGGAGAGACAAGTATAGCTGACTTTATCAGTGTTGCTGTTGAAGATCTTGTGGTATTTGTGTGTATGTGGAAAGTGGTTGTCTATTTATTTCAAGTGTTTCCTAGCTATGTTAGCAGCTACATTCATGCTATAAGGTGAGTTAGACGATAAGATTTTCCTCTACCTGCGTTTTCTTGTTCTATTTCTATTTAGTTCAACGTATTATATGTTGAATCTTTCTAATGCAACATTATTGTATAAGGTGGCTTTTTTGTCGGCAGATAAATTGAAAACTTGCCTACTAATGTTGTTAACCATTTGCTTAATTATTGCTAGTGGGTGGTTGGAACCTATGTGTATGTACGAAGATTCCTCGTTTGGTTCGTGTAGCGTTTAAATTATCCTGTCTTAAGGTTCAAGTTGATATTTAGGAAATTGACTTCTTTAAGGTCTGTACTAATTGTGGTTCTTTGGTCTAATTGCTAAATATTTTGTATAATTGTTTTCTTATTCTATCCATATCATCCCCGTTTTTATTGTATACTATTCCCAGGCCATCGCCTCTATATAAACCAATGTTAGTTTCTTTTATTTCTTTTTTAATCATATCTAGAATAAAAAGGCTTACAAGGTCAGATATCTCTGCACCATTATAGCTCACCATTTCCACATCAAATAACTCGTCTCCGTTCTTTTTTTCCCAATACGAATTATCATGAAATACTAATGACTTCATTATTATATCTATATCAGTATTAGTTATGGTGACATATGCCTTATTAAATTCAAGTACCTCTGCAGCAAGTTTTGGGAGATAGAAAGGTAGAACTCTACGATATCAAATTGCATAAATTTGCAATTGGGTTTATCTTCTATTATCTTAAACCATTCTCTACGGCATATCCATTGAGTAAGATTTGAGTGTGCTCTGATATGTCGTATTATATCATCTAATATGGATTTACTAATAATTCTTATTTCACTTTTTGCGGGATTTATTAATCTACTTTGCGTGAAGTTATATTTACGGTCTTCCAGGGATACAAAAGGATTTCATGAGATAAGCTTTTTCTACTTTGACTACTATTTTAAACTTTGTGGTTAAATTTTTTGTTTCCTATTAATTGAATTCTAAGTGATGGAGTTTGTTTTCTTGTATGTTTTAGTTATGTTTTCGGTTAGTAATTTGATATGTTTGGTCGTTTACTTCATAAATATTTTTGTTTTGTATGCTATAACAAACACATCTTTGATGTTTTGAAAAGTTCGATCTGTAATGCATGTTAGAACTTGGGATTTTGTTTAAATTTTACATTTCTAACTAACCTTATAAGACTGTCTTCAAATTTTGATAGGTCTTTGATATGTGGTGGGTTTTATAAGATCTGAAACCATAATTGTCCTCTGCATGAGGGCTGAATATACCTTTATCGAAAAAGTAAGCCTTTCATTTCATCCTCCGCAGAACATTTTCTGTTTCGTGGATAAGATGTTTGATGTATACTTTTCTTGGTGGAATAGGAATATTTTTCAGTGATTTCATTATTACCTGTTTTTCCGTGATTTGTTTTGATCCTGTTCGTGTTTAGTGTTTAATCGGTGTTTGTTGACGTCGGAAGCTGTGAAACGTAAATATCGAACGATGAAAAAATGAGTGTTCCTGCATTGGTGGACATAATTTCTTTATCTTTGAATTAAGACTACCATTACTTTCATGCTAAGAAAATTTGGAATATGTCTTAATTTTTCTAACTGATCACATGGAGAAAGGTGTTCACCACCATTTTGGAAAACACATTCTCATTTAATTCACGGAGATTCTCGTGAATAAAACAATGAATACATGCATACACACACACACACACACATATCTTGTTCTTTTATTGCATGACTTGTAGTTTCCTTGTACCACCAGCCAGGACTGCAAACTAATTAAAAAGGCGATTTCATAAATAAGATATGTTTTTAAATATTGCCCTTTATAAATTCTATTATTCTTTATAATTTCACTTGTTCCACCATGAAGTTTGGTGAACTTGTATATATAAACTTACTTATTCGTTTAAAAGTTATCTGAAGATGGCAGATTTTTGCCATAATGTAATCTAAGAATGCAGCAATAAAATTCATTGTCTCATTTAGACACAGTTTAGAATTTTACCAAAAGTTATAACGAAGGTTGATTCTGATAGGACTCCATGAAGGAGATCAAACGCACACTAACACTCACATAAATAATGGGTGGCGAAAATGGATGGATTTGCTTGATGGACATAGATACAAGCGTATATACATAACACATGCATTGATAGATAGATGGATAGATAGACAGACAGACAGACATACAGACAGACAGATAGATAGATAGATAGATAGATACATACATACATACATACATACATACATACATACATAGACTGATAGATAGATGACTAGATAAATAGATAGACAGACACACACACACACACACACGCACACACACACACACACACACACACACACACACACACACACACATACACACATGTATGTATATGCATGTGTATAAAAATCATCGGAAATTTTGTTTCCCGAGACAAGAATACGAAGAATGAAACAAGACTTAAATAGTAATCTTAAATTTTCTCAGTTTTATTATGTATTGCTGAACTGTACTTCTATTTCCAGTATGTAGTACTTTTTAACTATTGTTTTCCACTTTGTGCATTGTACAAATTTATATACATATGCATACAAACACACAAAACACACGCACGCACGCACGCACGCACACACACACACACACACACGCACACACACACACACACACACAAATATATATATGTATATATACATATAACGAGAGACAGAGAGAGGAAATGAGAGGAGAGAGAGTATGTGTGAAAGAGAGAAAGAGAAATGAGAGGAAGAAGAGAAAATAAAATCGTAATAAATATATAAATTTAAAAAATACGAGTCAATAAACAGTTTCTTACTTTTACTTATTTTGATTTCTTTTTTTTTTATACAATGTTTTGGTTTTGAAAGAAAATAAAAATAACTATTAAGTAGTTTCTTAATAATGTCTTAAAATGTCAGAATTAAAGATATTTAGTGAGAAAGTATATGAAGATTTATCGTTTTGTAACGTTCTGAATTATAGAGTGATAAGCGATTATTGTATCTGTGAAATTTGGAAAGAAACGTGTAAATATATATTATATATTACTCTATTGCTTTATTTAATATCAATAAGTGTTTTAGCAAGATATTGACAAAGACACTGGCCATCGCACAATGGTCATTGGTCATCATACATTATAAAACAGCTTCAATAATAATGCTCACCCTTTTATTCTCATGTTATCTTAACTCATTACTTTTGGTTTCTTTCGATTGACTATATCCTATGCACTTATATATGCATGTGTATATGTAAGTGTTTGTGTGTGTCTGTGTCTGTGTCTGTGCATATTTGTCACAGAACTTTCCAAAACTAGATACCAATATCTTAGCATTATCTAAGTCTAATTATATCACCTATGACGAAAACCACATAATGCCGAAGTAAGCGATACTAACAAACTATTAATCCGTAAACACTTTCCGCTTTATCACAATGAATGACAACTGAGAATAAGGTGACTAAATTGTAAGAAATTCACAATCGAGGATAACAAAAGAGTATTCCCATCATAAGCTTCTAAACGGATATCACTTTGGTTACGACACCTGGGCAGTACTATTCTCGCTGGTGGTGTGAACAACTTTAAAAATATAAATGCTGCCTGAGAAGTAACAGTAGCGACCTCACAGTAAACAAATAGTTATAACGTATAATTATGAATAGAATTTTTAACAAAAGACTTATTCCGAGAAGGATATATATATATATGTGTGAGCGTGTATGTATACATATTAAACTAAGTTACGACTGTAACATGCTTTTGCTAATTGTCTTAGGTTATCATGTCTTTATGAGCAAATACAGACACCCTCTTAATCTTCTAATGATTGACAGGTGAAATGTTCGAGATCTCACACTGGGCCCTATTTTCAGCTGAGTATTCCGTATTAACATGAAGTTATTCGTTTTAAAGTCACAACGCACAACAGTCCGGTAATCGAATACACGAGGTAACGACTCATACCCATAACTTAATTATTAGGCTACTTGCCTCCATGCATGCATGTTCGCACTCATGCACATATTCAAACACACACATGCACACACGCACGCACACACGCGTATACACACACACACACACACTCAATGATTATATGAATAAATATTTCATAATTATACTGAAAATAATTTCTATGCATGAGATCAATAAAAGCGAAAAGCATAACATTCAGTGACATAATATATACACATGCACATGCGTATAAATAATGGAAACAAGCTTAAATGCAATGTATTAAATATCTTTATATTTTGTACAAAACGAGCAAAAGTAAAACTATATATATATATATATATATATATATATATATATATATATATATATATATATATATATATATATATATAAATATATATATATATATATATATATATATATATATATATATATATATATATATATATATATATATATATATATATACATATATATATATATATATATATATATATATATATATATATATATATATATATATATATATATATATATCTGTATATTTGGATCTCTACCAAATATTTGGTAAAAATATTGTACCTGTTATCAAAGTAGCAAAATTCTCATATGAAAGGTTGTTTATCATACAATTTTCTGTGCATATCAATTTAAATAAGAGCAATAACGTGATCCATCGTAAAAACTTGTTTAATGACCTATCTATCTATCTATCTATCTATCTATCTATCTATCTATCTATCTATCTATCTATATATATATATATATATATATATATATATATATATATATATATATATATATATATATATATATATGTACATAGACACATATACACACATATATATGTATATACAAGATGTAAGGGAATTCTGTGTAATACATGTAGTGGGTTTTGTTTATTTCCTTGAAGCGGATGATTCACTCAGTCTCCTCTGAAATTTTGTCGAACAGATGACAAATAGACGAAGGATATTAGTGAGAGCCAACGAAAACTATAAGTTAGGTCGATATTTAAACGTCGGGTGGAGTGCAGCATCATGTTCAAACTACACCACTTGTTAACTGACTATAATTTTGTGCGTACATGTATCTTTAAGGGACAACTGTGAATAAAGGAGGTATAGAGAAAGAAAAATTTGATCTATTAAAGAAGAGGGTGTCTATCTGGATCAGAGAATACTATAACAACGACTTGGCAGTGTGGCGTAAAATGTTAAAATTTTAGCTATTAACTATCTGGTAGAGTGTTTCAACTTTTGAGTTAAATATTTAAAACATTTCATGACAAATTTGTCTACGTAATATTGTATCCTCGCTATTCCAGTTTACAGCAGTATTTCAATGGAACTAGCATATTTATTTGTTAGATACATTGAGAGATGTTTATGTGTATGGTATTTTATAAGTCAACAAGGAGTGAAAAAATCCAATATTCATAAAGAGTGAAATATTTTATAGTGAATATCATGCAGACATATATATGCAGTCTGCCATTGATTTCATGTAAAAAGTACGGATTACTCAAGATCTGAGTGCTTCACAACATAATACTCATCATTTGCCACCTCAGCTGAAGACATGTGAAAAAAATGAAAATGGTTGCCCAGCGTGATTACGTTAGGGACAACAAATATGTGAATAAGCGTCTTTTTATTGGAAAGAAAAGAAATATATGGTCCAGTTGGGCATTACCCATAAAATAATGTAGCTAGATTTTTCCCTGCTTTCAGTGTAATGCATGCAAGCGATATCTACCTATCCATAAACGTTCAGTCTCTGCACTAAAACTCATATAAAGCCGGTGACAGTGGACAAAGAAAGGCATGCGAGTTCGAAGCCATAAACGCAAAGTTTATTAAAATGATGTAGGAGAGACAAAAAATTGTTTTAAAGGAGATTAAAGAAACAAAAATGAAGAAAAAAAGGAATAATAAAGAGGGAAGTAAATTAGGGAGAACTGGAAATAGCTACTCGTTTCTTCATTTCCCACTACTTTTAAATATAAGAAAACTATGAGACTGTTTCACTCCAAGTAAATAACTCTTAATGATTTCGAGTGCATTCTCACCTCCATCTGACAGCCATACACATATTCATATATGATCTCTCTCTCTCTCTCTCTCTCTCTCTCTCTCTCTCTCTCTCTCTCTCTCTCTCTCTCTCTCTCTCTCTCTCTCTCTCTCTCTCTCTCTCTAAGAAAATTGAAGGTAATTTCTAGTTAGGCGTGCCATTTAGAAAATCCTGCTAGCCACATGCGGTCGGTGGGTTACAGGTGGCTTATATATTTCTTTTATTTCATTTTATCTAGTTTCAGCTCACGAGCTGTGGCCATGCAGGGGCACCGCCATTTGGTGTTGCTACATAATTTTACTTCACAAATGCTTTTCAGGAATTGACATTTGGTGCATGAGAGAATTTGATGCAGCTGCACTCATCTGCACCTCCTGCCGCGAAGTTGGCTCATCTGGGATACTTGACAGGAAGAGGTCCAGTTTTATTTTGAAGACACCTACATCCACCCCATGCAGGTCTCTCAGGTCCTTCGGGAGGATATTGAAGAGCTGTGGACCTCTGAAGCCCAGGCTATTGCAGTATCTTGTCCTACATTTTGATGGTAAATTTGGATTCCTTGGCACTATGCAGTGGCGCCGAGTTCTGGTATTTGCGTAACTCCCGATGCCAAAGTTTGGGACAAATCCTTCCAGGATCTTCCAGATGTATATTATGGCATATCTTTCTCGCCTATGCTCTAAGGAATAGAGTCTTAATCTCTTGAGTCTTTCCCAATAGCTTATATGCTGCATAGGGGCTATATTCTTCGTGTAGCTTCGTTGGATTGCTTCAAGTTCTGAGATTAATTTGACACTGGTTGGTGACCATAGCTGAGAGCAATAGTCAAAGTGGCTTAGGACAATTGTCCTCCAGAGGACCATCATGGTTTCCTGATCTCTTGTTCTAAAAGTTCTAAGAATCCATCCGGTCAGCCGCCTGCATTTCATTGCCAATTTAGCAACATGCACATGGAAAGATGCATCATTACTCATGTAAATGCCCAGGTCTCGCACTGACTGTGCCTCTGGGATTGGAGTTCCTCCAGGTCCAGTGTATTTAATGGGTATTGCATTTAGTTTTGCATGCTGAGAGCACAAGGCTTGAAACTTTTCAGCATTAAACTGCATGCTATTCTTTTCATATATATAAATAATGATTATTACAAGAGCTACAAAAGATTTTACATATTATACACAACAAAAAGGTTAATGAATTCATACAAGGATAATGAAAATAAATAAATAATAGAATAATAAAAATAAACAAATCAATATATAAATACGACAATTGAAAGAAAAAGAGAAACTTGCGTTTCGTGCGATACCATTTATTAAGGGGAAGTAAATGAAATAGAATTTGTAGAATAAAGAGAGCCAGAAATATTACCAAATTTATAAATGTTTACACTTTAGGCTTAGTGGAATAGTAGGGGCAAGAAATGGAGACAAAATATGGGTCACAATGAAAGTTACTGGAAAGACATAGTGGGAATTCGAAGTTTTTGGAAGCGAGGCCTTCTTCAGAAAATTTAATCTTCTTTGTCTTTTCGACAATTCTTCAATGGAGTAGGCACCAGTTGTACACAAGAGTCAAGTCCATTTCACATTCACTCTCTCAGTCTGGAATATTAATCATTTGATTTCGTCCTTCAGTCAGAAGTTAATTTTTCTGTTGCTGATGTTGTTGTTCTTGTCCTTTACAGTACCAGAGGAATTCACGCGCAAAGGTATTCCAATAACAAATATTATTATTTTTATTTTCCTTTAGCATACATAGATGCACCTCATCTTATGTGCATCATATTGCAATGTCTAACAATTTAATCAACCACGTAGACTTACTCGCACGAGCTCGCTACGCTCTTAATAGTTGTTGTTGTTTTTGTTTATTTTCAGAGAGTTTTCCTCAAGCAGGCATAAGCAAAGGCGTTCTCACCGCCATTAACTTCTTTGTTCATCATGTCATTGTTTGTCACAAAGCCAATACGGATAGGACGTATTTTGAGGGAGAATTGTCAGATAACTTTATCTGTTTGATCAGCACGTAGAGGCACCCAGTAGTGGTTCGTCAGGAGTTGTTCTATTTGCTATCACAACATTGCCAGTTGACTGACATTACATTTAAGACCATCAGTAAGCACTATTGCTGCAACAGACAGGTTCAGTGTATATACAGAATATATAACGAGACGAAATTAATTAAGCTATGATTGTGAAACTTCTGCAGATCATTCTGAGAATCTATTGATGGAAGTGGCAAATATTGTGTGTTAAATAAATTCTAGAACATAATTATGTTTTAAAATGGAAATTAGTTTCTTTTTATTCTCTCCAAGAATAAAATATTTGCATTCGTAATTTCCACCTGTTATTGCAATAATAAACTGGTTCTGATACATTTAAAAGATAAAACAAGCCGAAGAATTAATGCTAGCCATTAATTTTAAACAATATCAACAGTAACGATTTAACAGCAAGAATGGCTTCAACGAGAAACTGTTTGGAAATAATAGCAACAAATAAAGAAAATAAAAGAAATATATATTATTGCAATTGTGAAGATATGTATAGTTTGATATATATGTAGGTAAATGTATAGATTGAGATAGTGATAGGTGGCTATAAATAGATAGACATTAAGTGTAAGGGAGAGGAAGAGAAAGATATATTAAATCAGATATAAAATGAAAACGGTGAATATATGTATGTATGTGTATGTATATATATATATATATATATATATATATATATATATATATATATATATATATATATATATATATATATATATATATATATATATATATATATATATATATATATATGTATATACTATATGCATATATATGCGTATATGTACATGTACATGTATGTGCGTGTGAGTATGTGTGCGTGTGTGTGTATGTGGATGTGTGTTTATGTGTGTGTTTGTGTGTCTGCGTACGCGTGCATAGATATATCTATTGTTCTCACAATCTCTATATGTTTTGCAATATTCTTGATATGAAATCAGGTATTTCTGTAGTAATATACTGTTGAACTTTGGTAGGAAGCTGTTGTCAATTAAACACACACACTGATTGCATTTCACTTCAGCTTTATTATCAGATAACTAGATAACTTATTGATTAATATCACTAAGCACAGACAAAAGTTCAAATAAAGAACAAAACGAAAGTGTAAGTGCGTACTAGCATGGAGAAGGGGCATTAGAGATGGATCGTTATCGATAGCGACGCAAGATGAGACGAAGATTAAAAAAAAATAGCAATTAAGCAATTAATCATTAATTTATGCAATTAATTAGCTAATTATCTATTTAATTGATTAACAAACTGAAATAAAATATAACCATAGTATTTCAATTGACAGTATGGTTGTGCAAAATACAACACACACTATGTATGTTAGTATGTATGTATGCGAGTGTGTGCATGTACAATGTATGTATGTGTGTGTGTATGTATAAATGAATTTATAAATGAATGTTCTACTCTTTCTTTTCTTAATCTAGAGTAGTTTGACCGGCCATCTACCTGGTAGCAAGATTGTGAAAGAAAGCATCTTGTCTTGTCCTTTAAAACTTAAGTTCTTGCAGATTTTTTATAGTTGCTGGTATTTTGATATGCACGTATGCATGTATGTATAATGTGTATGTCTGTAAGCGTGTATGCATGTATAAGTGTGTGTGTATGTATGTATGTATGTATGCATGCATGCATGCATGTATGTATGTATGTGTGTATGTATGTATGTATGTATGTATTTATGTATGAATGAATGTATGTATGTGCGTGAGTGCGTGCGTGCGGACATCCATGTATGTATGCATGTATGTATATATGTATGTATGTATGTATGTATGCATGCATGTATGTATGGATGGATAGATAGATGCATGCATGTATGTATATGACGTGCAGCAAAAGATAATAAAAGCAGATAGGTCTATCCTCCCTTGCTCTGACTCCTACTTCTCTTCATTCCTACTCTCCTTCTCTCTTCTCTTCACTCCTACCCACCTTCTCCCTTCCTCCTCTCCCTTCATTGTCATCCTTCCCTCGTAACCCACCACACACAATCCAAGCCCATCTTCCCTATCCATCCCATCACACACTACCACTGACCACTTCCCAGCCCCACATCCACACACGCACACGTCAAGGTCACCAGCCCTCTTCCACACGCACATATATGCTCTCTTCTACACACGCACGCGCATCTTCGTTTTTGGATCACCATTACTTTATTATCTCCCCTTCTTCCTAGATCTCCTCTGTGACCCCTCTGTCTGGCATTCGCCATCATAGATCGCTAGCCACTACACATTTTTTTATATTCTCTCCTTATTTCTTCCTGTGTTTCTTTCTGTGGAAGAGCGTAGGCTCGAAACGTTAAATACTTTTTCACTTCACGAGCGTTAACTAATACATCTGTTTGTTGTATACACCACCTGACTTCGTCTTTTTTTCTTGTGAATTCTCCCTAGATGGATAGATAGACAGACACACAGATAGACAGATAGATAGATAGAAAGATAGATAGATAGATAGATTGACAGACAGACAGACAGACAGATAGATATCTTTTTATTATAGCCACACAGGGCTAAATACAGAAAATGGACAAATTACAAAGTAGAGCTTTTCTTGGGGGGGGGGGATAATTTGGATCAAAAGGGATCGCGGGAAGAAAAAAAACGTGGGGGGGGCGATCAATAGGGATCGTGTATCACAGTCGATGTAAAAAACGGGGAACAGATTAGGTTTATCCGTGGAGAGAAAAGCCTACGGAAAAAACCACGGTCACCTCAGGCTTTTTTTTTTAAAGGTACATGAAAGTAAGTACCTTCTCTCTTTTTGTCTCTTTTTGTTACAAGTCTATGCTTAAAATGGTGTCGTCTTTCATTCTTACCATTCTTGCCACATTTACCCATTTTTTATTGAAACTTTCATTCGACAACACTTTCCTCTCTATCCTCATCCTCCTTTTCAAGTGGTACTTGAAAAAGTTGACGAGGGACTGACCAGAGAGGAAAGTGTTTGTTTGTAGACCTTTCAAACGCGTCCACCACACGCATTCTTTTGCCATAGCTATCAGTGTTACAAAAACCGTTTTTCGTTCCCGTTTAAAGGAAGGTGGCGGAACAATATTCACGATAGACTCGGCTGATAAGTGGGCTCGTCCCACACGCGACAACAGCCGTTCGACGAAGGTCCACAGCTCTGAAATATCTGGACATTGCACGAGTGCGTGCAGAACGGTTTCGTCGCTCTGGCCGCATCTCGGGCAGGTCGGTCCGGTGGTTTTCGAACCGTGTCTGTAGATCTTCTCTCGAACTGGTAGTGCGTCTCGATAGCATTGCCAAGCCAGGGATCTCTGGAAATTATCCATAGGCCCCGGCCCGAACGTCGTCTTGAAAAGGCGGGTTAGGAATTTCTCGTCGACACCCAGGTTTGCCCCGAGAGTGTCGTCAGACCTCCCCTCCACTAGTCCTCTATAGAACGCATTGGTCGTTTGGAAGTTGCACAAGTTTGATCTCGGACGGCAGAGCTGTTGTAGAGCTTGGCGACACTCGCGGTGCCAATCGCCCAGTTTCGGTCTCTTCCTGATCCATGTTTGCAGTTCGGTGAGTGAGACGAGCTGCGGGAAGGCGTGCCTCACTAACGGCGGCCACACCTGTTCACCGTGGTCAATGAAGTTCCAGAGATGCCGCAGTCTCAGCGCATGTCTGCGCATCATTAGCCACGGCATCCCCAGTCCTCCACGTAACGGTTGTTGACAGCAAATGGATAGACAGACAGACAGATAGATAGATAGATAGATAGATAGATAGATAGATAGATAGATAGATAGATAGATAGACTTAGTTTTCTATTAAATGTTTAGATAGGCTTAGGAGTGGCTGCGTGGTAGGTAGCTTGCTTACCAACCACATGGTCCCGGGTCCAGTCCCACTGCGTGGAATCTTGGGCAAGTGTCTTCTACTATAACCTTTGGCCGTCCAAAGCCTTGTGAGTGGATTTGGTAGACGGAAACTGAAAGAAGCCCGTCGTATATATGTATATATGTATGTGTGTATGTGTTTGTGTGTCTGTGTGTGTCCCACCAACATCGTTTTACAACAGATGCTGGTGTGTTTATGTCCCCGTAACTTAGCGGTTCGGCAAAAGCGACCGATAGAATAACTACCAGGCTTCTAAAGAATAAGTCCTGGGGTCGATTTGCCCGACTAAAGGCGGTGCTCCAGCATGGCCACAGTCAAAAGACTGAAATAAGTAAAAGAGTAAAAAGAGTAAAAGAGTATAGTTAAACAGCTAGATAGGTAAATAGAAGAAAATCACAGGAAAAGCCATAGTTTAAAAAATGTTCCAGTCCTTTAATTATTTAACCCATGACCATGATAGTTGTCGTGATGGTCAAGACAATCATGGACTATCAACTTCAAATGTTCTATATTAGTTGTGTTGTTGTCTCTGTATGTCTGTCGAGGGGTTCAATGATTTTGATTTTTCTTTTTTTTGTTTCATTATCTGCGACATCTCTATTTGGTGAGTCAACAAAATTGTGACACTGTACTGTTGTGGCTGTAGCTTTTTGATCATGGCTGATCTGATATGTTTAACAGAACTGTATGTTAGATACCTTTAAAAAGTTTCAATGCGATCTCCATCACATTTTATAATAAATATTTAGAGGCAGTTGAATAACTGAATCTTTAAATACCAAAGTATCAAACAGATTCCAGAAGCAAAATTGCACTGAAGCTTGATGCTATGTAATTCGGTGCACCTCATTTTATATACGGCTTTGCCAATCGCATTGAGAGGAAAAAAGAGTGAGCGCAATGAAAGCTGTTGAGATGGTAGAGTCCACTGTGAGTCTGAATGAAATAGAAGGGGTAGATACGAAGTAAAAGGATGTCATTTCAAAATAAGCACAGAAATTTATTATGGAAACAAGTTTTGGAAAACGAAAGCGTCAAGGTAATAAATGTACGATATTTTTTTCATTCCTGCCCAATATGATGGTAAAGTTAGTGACACCTCTGTTTACTATAAGTCCAGCGACATCATATAGTAGAGGGATATTATGGCAATATGCATCTTTCCCTTCTTTTGCAAAATATAACTAGCGGCGTAAACAAGTTTTAAGCACCTTTATGGAGGAATTAAGCAGCAATGTAACAGCGTTAAGTCAAAGAGAATCAACACTAAGTTGTACTGAGTTGTTTTCCTCAGGAAATGAGAGAAAAACGCAGAAGTGTAAGTAAAAAAAAACAAGATCTAGATTTCCAAATAGTATGGACGACAAAAAGGTGCAAGACGATTTAAGAGAAGTGATGGAATTAAATCAAGATCTAACTTGAAAAAATATCTTGAATATTGAATTGAATGCGTCTTAGAGAATCTCATGAAACAAAGTGCCTAGAATATAACGGGTTGACCTAGGGAACATGTAAAATATGAGGACTGTAGAGCACAACTCTTCCTATTAGAGGAGAATGTTGTAGATTTTTTCTTAGATATCCTATCTAAGTGATATGAGTCTATAAGGGCAGTGATTTCCGAACTGATTTTAGAAGCGGAAAAATGTATAGGCGAAAATATGATAGACCTATGTGCGAGAAAAACTCATGATAAGAAGAAAGACAGATTCCCCATTAATTAATAAAAGAAAGAACCTATTGCATGGCTGAAGTTATTACAGACGCACCAGTTTCATATACCTTGTTCAGTTTATAACAAGGAAAATGATGTTGTGGGTCAATCTAACCAAGATATACACTCTTATCATCAATGGTGCTTGGTATCACAAGAAATGAGATATTGTTTGGAAGGTGTCGAAATCTTGGTGAACTTCCGTCGAAAGTAAATGAAGGGGTTACTTCCCAAGTGAAAGCTCTAATATGTATGTATGTATGTATGTATGTATGTATGTATGTATGTATGCATGGATGTATGTATGTATGCATGTAAGGTTTTTATGAGCGTGTGTGTACACGTGTATGTATGAATATATATATATATGAGATAGATACAACGTTGTTCACTAACAGTTCCCATCGGAAATAATCAGATGTAAATGCATTCTGTTATTCTCTCCATACACCAAAATGAAGAACATCATGACGTTTCATGGCTGGTTAACTGTACTTCAGAAGATAAGTATATTTCGTCCATCTCAAATTAAATAGTTCATAAATATTTTATGCATAAACAACGTTACTTAGAAAGTCTAAGACATATTTAATGTAGTCCTCACCCTAAAACTCCTACGCTGAGAATACTAACAAGATCTGACAAATCTTCACTGAAAGATATACCGTATGCAAATTAATCTAAGTTTTTCCAGCTAAATCCCTGCTTGTGCTTGATTTAAATAACGATTGCTATTAACTTCTCTTCATAGGAAGTAAAACGAATAGTTATTATCCTTTGAAGAATGGCCAACTATAACACATGTCGTGTTAATCGCCTTGAATTTTTTTCCTTTATGGGAAAAGGATAACAAAAGGTATTTACATTTGTTTACTTTTAGCAGCACAGACGTTATAAATTGTAGGCTAACTTTAAATTTATCTTATGTTTTATAATAGGCTCTGTTTGTGCATAATACGTATATATATATATGTATATATATATATATATATATATACTACACACATACACACACGTATATTAATATACATACATATACGCACATGCATATGAGTGCGCGTGTATGTAGGAATATGTTTATATACAACGTGAACGGTTAACATTTATGATCTAAGTATAAACTTTGGTGTCATAGGTCGTACATGCAACCGTGTTATGTATATATATATATATATATATATATATATATATATATATATATATATATATGTGTGTGTGTGTGTGTGTGTGTGTGTATGCATGTATGTATGTATGTATGTACGCAAGCATACGTGTAAATATGTATGTATATATGTATGTAAGAGCGTATGACCATATGTACGTATATATATATATATATATATATATATATATATATATATATATATATATATATATATATATATATATGTGTGTGTGTGTGTGTATGTATGTACGCAAGCACGAATGTAAATATGTATGTATATATGTATGTACGTGCGTATGACCATATGTACGAATATATATATAAAGAAAAATAATAAGTGAGGGTGAAAGAGACAATGGAATTATATTTAAATTATACAAACACACACACACACACATACATCAAATATTTGTGTGTGTGTGTGTGTGTGTGTGTAGAGAGAGAGAGAGAGAGAGAGAGAGAGAGAGAGAGAGAGAGAGAGAGAGAAAGATAAAGCGACAGAGAGAGAGAGAGAGAGAGAGAGAGAGAAAGAAAGAAAGAAAGAGAGAGATTTACATACACAAATACATACAGATACATACACATGTACACAATTATAAATAGGTGCATAGAATAAATAAAATAAAAGGAGTATAGGTAGAAGCAATGCATAAAGGAAAAACAAAACAAAGAGGGGAAGTTACTCTGTCAGTTTTAAGACGACGACAATGGAAGAGCTCACATAAATAGAAGTAGTAACAGTACTGTTGCTATGCAGGTGAATTGAAGTGACACGATGTTATATTGAAGAAATATATTACACTGTAACATTGAACAGATAGAGAGAGATTCAGATAGTGATAGGTAGATAGCTAGATAGAGAGAGTGAGAGAGTGAGAGAAAGAGAGAAAGAAACGAAAACGAAAACTATGTCGGCTTTACTATCCTTAAATGTCCACCACATCATTTATGATTGGTCTCCAAGTGAAAAGAAACAAACACATACATAGACAAACATCAACAGCAAGATGTTAAAACACAATTAAACTTCACAAATCGCTTTGTTGGTCTAACAAGCATTGTTTATCAATGCACCTAGCAATACACTATGATTCTTTTCAATAGTTCAGGCATTAAATTCTGTTTGAAGTATATGCCTTATATTGATTCCAAATGTATTCTATCCATTCACCGTCTACATGAATACTTTCGTATCAATCTATAACAAATATATTGAATCTAAAAATGAATGAAATAACATTGTCATTTTGCAGTATGATATAAAGACTCAGAAATTGAATTTGGAACTATAAGTATTAAGTTAATGTTAAGGTGTTATTGGTAATTTTCGGCAAATATACAACACGTTCGTGTTATAGTTAACTGAACTATCCTGCATACCGTGGCATGTTACAGCTGATCTATATTATAAAGTCTGATTATTAGTTTACTATAGCCATTGTACGATAAATGCTAGTCTCCTCTCAATACTATGGTGAATGTAAACCTGGTATATACTGTAGTCAATGTACATCTAAACTTTATGCTATAGACTGGGCTATACTTTAGCCAGTGTACAGTACTATTTTATATACACTATATACAGAATATACAGCTATATGTAGCATAGCTTACCCTTATATATACATACACATACGTATATATATATATATATATATATATATATATATATATATATATATATATATATATATATATATACAGAAATATATACATAAATATGCACAGAAATATACATATATATGTATGGATGTGTGTGTGGGGGGGCATGTGTATGCGTTCGTGTATATAAATATATATATATATATATATATATATATATATATATATATATATATATATATATATACACACATATATTCACATAGAAATATATATTTATATATACATATATACATATACATATATATACATACACATATATATATATATATATATATATATATATATATATATAAACAGGTGTGTGTGTATGTATGTGTACGTTTGTGTATTCCATAGCTAATGCAGTAAATTGGTAGAGTCACTAGAGCGTTAGATAGAATGTCTGGCGGTATTAGTTCCGATTCTTCGCGTTTTGAATTACATCCAGTCGAGGTCATCTTCAACTTTCGTCCTTCTCGTGTCTACAAGGTACCAATCTCGTACTGGGGTCGAATCTTTCTTTCTTTTTTTCTTTCTTTCTTTCTACCCCTCTCTCTCTCTCTCTCTCTCTCTCTCTCTCTCTCTCTCTCTCTCTCTCTCTATCTTGTCTCTGTCAGTTTCTTCTTGGAACCGGCCACGATACGCCGCAAGAAGTGTCATCACAGATGATTTACCATGTCTATTTTTCTATAAATGGAGAGGAACTGTGTGAAAGGCCAGCCATCTTTTCTCGTAGGAAAGAAATCTACGCACAACGTAATGCTTATTATCGCCATAACACGCAATGTCTGCTATTAAGACTATGAATTTTCATTATATTATAGCATTAACACAAAATGTTCTTAATATACCAGTAATTAAATGTTCAACATATCTGTCTTGAAACTTTTAAGTATGCAAATTGGATAGACTATTTTGCTTATTTAAAAATTTCTAGGTTCCCATTATCCTAACATTAATCGCATTATACGCGACTTCTGTGCATAGTTAAGGATGGCACACAATTGCTGCAGACGATTATAAGAACAACGGAAGCCAACGTTAAACAATTATCTTTTTTTCCTGTTCACAAACAAGTCCTATAGACTTATCATTTACGTTTTTCGTAACTCAGGGTTGGTTAATTGAGCTATAGATATGTTTTACAGTAATGTATAGACCAGCATGGTGAAACACGGTTAACATAACATTTAAGTAATTCAATAGAAATGAACATCACTACTTCCATTGCAACCGTCTTTAGAATTCCCCCTATGCTGCACACATATAGCACGCATATGTCTGTGAGGAAAATAAGAATATATATATACATATATATATATATTGCACACGCACACACATATATATTATATTTATATGGTTACGCATGCATATGTGCGTGTGTGCGAGTGTGTGCGTATGTATATATGTATGTATGTATGTATGTATGTATGTGTGTACGTACATACGTATGTATGTATGTATGAATGTACATACGTACGTACGTACATACGTATGTATGTATGTATGAATGTACATACGTACGTACGTACATACGTATGTATGAATGTATTGTTTTATTGAAGCGGAAAAACTTCACAAGCCATTAATCAGAGTTTCATGTAACTGTTCATCAGAAAATAAACTATTTTTCTCTACGTTATTTCGTATCTGTGTACCCATATGTATATAAATCCACATACAGGAGTACGCACTTTGATATATGCACGCATACATACCACCAAATACGCACCTACAAATACACACATACAGAAATATATATATAAAATAATATATGTGCAAAGAAAGGAATTAGATAATCTTTCATTAGCTTACAGCTGTTTCTCTTATAAAAGGCGTTGTTCTTATGCTTAATCTTCTTATAGTAACATATAGCTTCCTCAGAAGCATTTAAATGGTTGTATTATATTATATATGGTTCTATTTAGAATAAGCTCTGTGTATTTAAATGCTTCCCCGGAATAAGCATTCACTTCTTATTAATGGCTCTGAAGTAGCTATAAATTTTAGCATGAGCATTTAATTCTGAGTACAATAGCAGAAACAGCTGCAAGCTAATGCAAGACTTTACTTAACACCTGCTCTTTTTATCACTCATTGATTTATATCATGCTCTGTGCTCACCTAACATTTTACACTAAAGCATAGTATATTGAGTTCTTACAAATGTTTAATAATATCGCTATGCTATTTGGTGTGCTACAGAATATGTGTAGCTAGAGTGTATATAGAGTACATTACATTATAATAGACACACTGCCCGTTTAGTACCTAATGGATCTGTGTTAGACCAAGACGAGATGATTTAATTTTGAATATGACAAAAACAAAAATACTTAAAGTGCCATCGCGTGGCGAATACTAGCTTTCAGGCTTCGATTGAATCATATTCTATGGAACAAAAAGTCATTACAAATGAGAGAAGCAATCTATTCTATTTGGAGAAGTCTTGTATATAACACTATTACTTAACATTACCAACTTTATGTTAAAGTAAACTTGTACATACAATATCTTTGCATTAAATTATATAAAATTTAACACTGGTATTCTTAAAATCAACAATAGAGTAAAACTCTAGCAAAACAAAACTAAAGAATAATAAAGAGTTTTTCGACTTAAAAACGAATTTCTCACTGGTGAATCTTCCAACTTCTTCCTGAAATCTTGATGTATCTACAGATGAAGGATTTTCCTCCATGTTAAGAACCGAATTACTGCTACAGACATTTCAAACATTGATATGTGCTGTTATTGTTTTCGTGGTTGTCATAGTTTTGAATGGTCTTATCTGTTACCATTAACCTCAGGAAAAATTGTTTTACGATTTTTCAGTGAATCATTTCACATTTAATAGATTCTGTAGTTATTTTGATTCCTATCTTGTTAATACCATGATTGAATGATTGTCAAATTAATACCTTTTAATTGCTTTTTTTTATGGATAGCCTGATGTTCTTCATTTTCGTTTTGCGGATGAATTTTGATGCTGGAAGATTGACGACTGCATTCTGGGAAAAAGAAAGAAAATTATAAAATTACTTGGCTTGGTGCCAGGCATATGCATCAATTTAGTGCTGGTGACCTATGGCTAATCGATATTGATCTGTTATTTAAAGAGACCTTTCATTCCCTGTTAATGTAGGTTTGCCATCGCTTGTAAAGTGAACATTAAAAATCATTTTGAATATTTAAAACAAATATTTAAAAGGAATCTGTCAGTTCATCATAGATTAGCTTTAAAACATATTTGCTATTTTGTGGAAATACTTAATTGAATTTATTTATTGTTTGTTATTTAAAATTTCATTTATCTATTTATTTATAATTTTTTTCTCAGCAAAGTTCATTGCTCAACGGAGTGTATTTTATTCACTCACAGAAAGTCATTATCAGAGAATTATTGAACTATTACATGTATATAGAACAAATGATTTCTCCGCAACTCTGGCTCTGTGACTTCACTGCTATGGCTATGCTCTTCATTATTAATGTGTAATTAAGAAAGACTATCTACTGACTAATTAATCTGTGTTAAAAATAAAATTTGTGTTTTCATTTTATAAAACATTTTTATACTCAATCTATATTGAATGAACAATTTATTGATATTATATATAGATGATACATGTGTGGGTGAGAGACGAAGACAGAGAGAGAGTGTGTGTGTATGTGTGCGTGTCTGCCTATGTGTCTGTGTTGTGTGTATGTGAGTGTGTATTTCTTGTAATACCGATCGTTTGTGTAAATTCTCTAGAAATACTAATACCTCTCAACACTGTAGCAGCAACTTTGACTTTTATGGCGGTAAAGCAGAAACATCATACACACACACACACACACACACACACACACACACACACACACACACACACACACACATAGTCATTCTTTCTGCGAGACATAGTAGCTAAATATTTCTCAAATCACACTCTACATTCTTAAATTATGAATTTAATTATTGAATGACGTAGTGCGGTCTGCAACATGTCTGAACCAAAGACTAAATAGCCATAGATGGAATTCATTTGATTATAGGTATGTCGGTTTAACTCATGACTGGCCTAGAGTTAAACAACATCAATAACAGCAACAACAATAACGACAACAAAAGAAGAGACATTGGATAGTATAGATTAACAATTTCGAAAGAAAAATGAATGATGGATGATCATCATTAGTTTTGAGTCTGTTGAGTCGTAGCTGACTTCACTCTAAACAGGAACAGCAGTATGTAACATCAATCAATAATGACGAAAAGAGTGTTGGTGGGGGTCGTAGAATGGTAAGATCGTCGACAAAATATCCTAAGGTACTTGTTCCGACTCTTTACGTTACGATTTTAAATATCACCGAGGTCACTTTTGTCTTTCATTCTTTCATGATTCATAGAATAATTTACCAGAGAAAGACTGGAGTCGACGATATCGTTTACATGCCTCCTTCAAATTTCACGCATTGTGTCTATGCTAGAAACAATTACGATGAAAATAATTTCTTATTACTTATCCACTTTTAATACGTTCTCAGAGCTTCGGTCGTGATTATCAGATCATTGTTGTTTGTTCGTCAATAGAAAATGCCCCGTCTCTTTAGACAATTGTTTTAATAACACGCAAGATGGACCAGATCGCCCGTGTAAGGGAACTTTGAGACACCGCAGTTTCGGCATTGTTGTGTCTCTTCAGTCGCGAAGTTTTGCATGCACCCTATAAACCATTACCATTTGTCCTTATCGAATGTAAACAATTATTTGTAAAACAATAAAGAATTTTTGAAATAAACAAGCATTTTAAAATTATTTACATTATTTACATTTGACAGATATTTGTCTTCATCGTGTTTGTTGTTAACACAACGTTCGGCTGATATACCCTCCAACCTTCATCAGGTGTCTTGGGGAAATTTCGAACCTGGGTTCTCATCCTACGGGCATATAGCGTAGTGGTTAAGAGGTACTAACCCCGAGTTCGATTCCAGGCAGTGACCTGGATAATAATAATAATAATAATAATAATGATAATAATAATAATAATAATAATAATAATAATAATAATAATAATAATAATAATAATAATAATAATAATAATAATAATAATAATAATAATAATAATGATGATGATGATGATAATAAAAAAAAAAATAATAATAATAATAATAATTATAATAATAATAATAATAATAATAATTTCCTCAAGACACCTGATGAAGGCTGGAGGTTATAACAGCCGAAACGTTGTGTTAAGAACAAACAAGATGAGGACAAATATCCGTCAAATGTAAATAATGTACATAATGCACATAATTCCTCATCTCTTAAATACAGAACTGTATTCAACAGATTTAAAGTTTTGATAGCTTTGTTCCCTAAATAAAATTATATAAACAGTGAATAAAACACAAATAGTATTTTTTTATTGTTTCATTAAATATACTTTAACTAAGTGTTTGCTGTTAATAACATTTCTAGTTCATAAAGAGTGAAAGATATTGAGCAATTAACAAATTAGAAAGTAATCTGTGAATTAAATTCTAATGCACTAAGACAAAGTATTGTGGTTTTCTTTCGTTGCTCTCACTTGTGGCCATGGTGGGCACCGATTTCACTATGGTTCTGGGTCAATTAGATTAACGTTTATTTTATGTATCTCGGAAAGTGGATAACTGGACCGATTGCGAAGGGAAGCCAACTCAGACGGATATCAATCCCTAAGGCATTTTTCATTACTTCCTTCCAGGACTGCCAACACATTCTGAAACACACATGGATATCAATCTATCTGTCCGCCTGTTTATGTGCCTGTCTGCTTGTCTATGTGCCTGTCTTCCTGTCTATGTACCTGTCTTCCTGTCTCTCTGTCTGCTTGTCTGTCTGTCTATCTGTCTGTCCATCCGTCCGTCAGTCTGTCTGTCTGTTTGTCTGTCTCTCTGTCTGTCTGTTTGTCTGTCTCTCTGTCTGTCTAAATATATGTATTTGTATATAAATGCTTGTATATGTGTGTATGTGTGTGTATGTGTGTTTGTGTGTGAGAGCGAGAGTATGCGTGTATATATATATATAAACATTAAATTAAATTGACTTAGATATTCTATAAACACAAATCAAGAATAGAAAAATATGCGTAAAACCGTCCACGGGAATTGAGTTACTCTTCTGCTACAGTCCCCGATTGTGCTAACCTTTACACCAAAGCAACCAGGCACATTTCTTCCGCATGAAGTGTCAAGACACCATTGAATTTGTTTACGGCTTCCTCGTGTACCACACGAGAATCTTCGATATTCATAGCATTTAACCCTAGGATATCTAGGCGTGAACTCACG
>NC_142944.1:44109544-44129544 GCF_046866305.1 Octopus bimaculoides | reverse complement strand
ACTGTAATCACAAAGAACAACAATTAGAGAAGAGAGTGCAAGTGTCGTTATATTTCGAATTTGACCCATATTCGGAAATCTTTAGTGTCTATGTAAGAAGATTTAGTAAATACCATCTTTGCTACTCATGTTGCAGCTTGATTTATCGAGCAGGTACTAGCACAGGAGTTACTTTAATAACTATTCACTTAGTTTATATAATATATTTAAAAAATAAAAATAATAATAATAGTAGTATTAATAATATATCAGATATTACGTCACACACTAATAAATCAATGGAGATTTCACACAAAAGAAGTCTTTATACTTATCATAACAACAAAAACATCTTTCAACCGAAACATTATAACTTTATATCAAGCGAATCAATGATTCTAACCTTTTAAAGAACTGGTCTACATTTCAATTTCTCTAAAATACGAAGAGAAAAGAGATTCGGTTGCTTCCATTGAATAAGATAAATCATAATTTCACCGTTAATGTGGTTAAATAAAAAATAATAAATGAAAAAAGAAAGAACTAATAAGCTTGCCTAAGTAATGGGAAGAAATTATATTACAAGAATCATGCATATACACAAACACACGCGCGTGCACACACACACATACGGTGCAGATACATATACACGCATACATACATGTACTTACATATATACATACACACACACATATATGTATAGAAGCATAGAATTATATATGTGTGTGTGAGTATATACATAATTATAAGTTTGAATTAAGTGTGCGTATATACACACATTCTCACACATACACACACATTTACATGTATGTATATGTATGTGTATATATATACACACACACACGCTTATACATTCAGGAGAAGTTATGGTATATAAAACCTGAAAATGGCCGGAAGTAGAATAGTTTCTGAACGCATTAGTAATTCAGAAATAGACAGTATTATTAATATAAATAAGAATCCAACAACATCATAGACAATAAATTAGAACTTACTTACAAAGGCAAGACACTGAATTGCCGTATGAAAACTAATAATAATAATAATAATAATAATAATAATAATAATAATAATAATAATAATAATATTAATCGAATGACTGTGCTGGCTGGGTAACTGTCGTGTAGTCCTTAGTCATGCGGTATTCACAATCTAATACAATACATCGACAGTGTTGTAGAAATATTGCATTGTTCAGAATATCATAACGCGAAAGGAATATGAAATAAGGAGAACAAGATAATATACAATAAGCAAAGTTTAAACTGAACGATCTTGGTCATTTGTGGGTCTTTTCATTTCAGTTTTATCCAGGTCTAATTGACATCTGGGGTTGAATGCTCGCATACAAACGTACACACGCGAAGGCGACATTTGAGAAAGTCCAGGCATAAAACTACCGTCGAGCTGATAGGGAGACTCTATGAGGTCGCTTCGCTTGTTAGAAACAGCAACCAAACCTCCCCAACGTCGGAGTCGACTGTTATAGACAGGGTCACTCGTAGAGGTGGATAATATGATCCTGAGATCGATATCAATAAGGAAAAGTGACTAGATGGCCACGGGGAATAAGAAAAAGTGACTAGATGGCCACGATGATTATTGAAAAGTGAATAGATGACCGTTGACAATGGTTCTATTCGATCAAAATGGATTAGACGAAAGAACACGTCATCAGATATGAAGATAAGAATATCAGCTACATCAAAAACAATAATTAGCAACAAGCGTAACAAAAAGAAAATCATAAACATTAATAAGAGAAACCAAAACAAAACCAGCAGCAAATAACCAATCATAAGAAACAAACACAACCTCTACAAAATACCTATAAATAAATAAATAAAATCCCAACACACCATCTAGTAAGTAACTATGGAGAGGACTGTATTTCTAGAAACAGTCAGTAGTTCATTCAGCCAATCTCCATCAGTTTATATTGTGTCAAGGATTATTCACTTTTCTTGAAACATGTTTAATACATATATGTACATGACGAGTATAACGATTTCTGAAACGTACATACAACGACACTATTTAATTTATAGCGCATTGCAATATTTATGATTGTGGTGTATGGTAGTTTTGAGGTGGTACGGTATATATATATATATATATATAATAGCATTGGTGTGGTGTATGGTAATATTCTGCTCTTGTATGGTTGTGTTGATGGGGTGTATGGTAGTGTTGGTTTGGTGTATGGTCATGTCGGTGTGATGTATAGTAGGGTTGCTGCGGTGTGTGATAGTGTTGGTATGGTGTATGGTAGTGTTGGTGTAGTGTATGGTAGGGTTGGTGTGGTGCACGGTAGTGTTTGTGTGGTGTATGGTAGTGTTGATGAGGTGTATGGTAATGTTGGTGTGGTGTATGGTAGTGTTGTTGTGGTGTTTGGTAGAGTTAGTTTGGCGTATGGTAGTGTTGGCATTATGTATGATAGTGTTGATGTGCTGTATGGTTGTGTTGCCGTGGAATATGGTAGTGTTGGCTTGGTGTATGGTAGTGTTGGCGTGGTGTATGGTAGTGTTGGTGTGGTGTATGGTAGTGTTGGTGTGGTGTATGGTAGTGTTGGTGTGGTGTATGGTAGTGTTGGTGTGGTGTATGGTAGTGTTGGTGTGGTGTATGGTAGTGTTGGTGTGGTGTATGGTAGTGTGGGTGTGGTGTATGGTACGGTTGCTGTGGAACATTGTAGTGTTAGTGCTGTGTATGGTTGTCTTCCTGTGGTGTATGGTAGTGTTGGTGTGGTGCATAGTTGTGTCGGTGTGGTGCATGGTAGTATTGGTGTAGTGTATGGTAGTGTTGGTGTGGTGTATGGTAGTGTTGGTATGATGTGTGGTAGTGATGGTTTGGTGTATGGTAGTGTTGCTGTGGTGTATAGTTGTGTTAGTGTTGTGCATGGTAGTGTTGGTGTAGTATATGGTAGTGCTCGTGTGGTGTTTGTGTTGTGGTGTATAGTTGTGTCGGTGTGGTGTATGGAAGTGTTGTTTTAGTGTATTGTTGTGTTGGCGTGGTGTATGCTAGTGTTAATGCGATGTATGGTTATGTGAATGTGGTGTATGGCAGTGACAGTATGGTGTATGGTAGTGTTGGTATGACGCATGTTATGTTGTTGTGTTGTATCGTAGTGTTGGTGTAGTGTATTATAGTGTTGGTGTTGTATATGAAAATGTTGTTGTGTATGACAGTGTTAATGTGGTGTATGATAGTGTTTTTTTTTTTTGGTGTATGTTATTTTTGTGATGTAGGGTAATGTTTTTTATGGTGTATGATAGTGTTGGAGTTTGTGTATAGTTCTGTCGAAGTGGTGCATGGTAGTGTTGGTCTGGCGTATTATATATTGATGTGGTGTATGTTAGTGTTGGGGTTCGGGTATGGTTATGTTGGTGTGCTGTATGGTAGTGGTGTTGGTATGTGGCAATCATATGCAGCAAGATTTCTTTTTCTATTATGCGTAACTCTTTTTCTCTTGGAATTATCATTAAAGAAAGCAGGTAGTAAGAGAGTGTGAGTGGAGAATGCAGAAAGAGAGACAGTATGGAAGGGCGAGGGAGCGAGACAGACAGACAGATAGAAGAGAGAGCAAGTGGGAGAGATATAGTGACTGAGTGAAAAGTGAAGAGAAATTCTTGCAGTTGATATTTAACATTTAATGCACGACATTTATGATGGTACGTTTCTCCATTTCTTTCAGTCATATTCCTACCCTCAGTACTTGTTGTCTCGTATGATTCTTTTTTACTCGATATACCAAGCCTCGTTTGCCTTTCTAATTATTTCTATTATTTCAGAAGCAAGAATGTGTCTGTTTCTTTCCTCTTCTGACATCTTGGCTTTCGAAATCAATCGTTAAGTATTTGATTGATATACTTAAGCAGCAGGACGTCTTTATTTATTGTAAGAATCAATTGTAGAAGTCCATTAGCATATTATCTTGGAAAATTATGGTAACATTTAGTCATGTTATAATTGCTTGGATAAATCTTTTGCCAATATCGAGATTCCTATCATTTCTCATTGCTTTTAACTGACTTCACTGATTTTATTAAGGGAATGCATTATTCTATCTACACTAAATATTTTCCTTAATATCCTTTTATCCTTTTATGTCTTAAAGTTATTGGAATCCTGCCATACTAGGGTACCGTCTCCAAAATTTTTGTCGAACAAATAGAACCTAGTACTTATAATTTTATCGGTTCTTTTTTTCGAACCGCTATATTACATGGACGTAAACAAACCAACAATTGACTTCCAAACCGGCATGAGGGGAGGGGAATCAATGAAACACACCCACGTATAGATGCACACACAAGCGCGCGCGTCCACACAGACACACAGGCGCATACACACGAACACACAAGCGCACACACATACATAGATATGTATAGAGATAGATGAATAGGTACATTGAGAAATAGAGAAATATTCATATATATATATATATATATATATATATATACATATATATATATATATATATATATATATATATATATATATATATATATATATATATATATATATATATATATATATATATATATATATACATACATACATATATATGTATATATATATATATATATATATATATATTATTATTATTATTACAATTAAAAGGATAGAGGTTTATCAATTTATTAATTTATTAATAAATTAACAATTAATAATTTTTACCAAGCCCTTCAGTATGTAAGCACCATTATCGGTGGAGAACTTATTTAAAAGTTCTTATACATTTATAAACATAATTAAGGGATCAGCAACAGTTGCTTCACCAACCTACATAGGCCAGCCAGTCCACTATTCCTCCTCAAGAAATTACCATGTGCATCACAAGCAATACCGCAGAAAATCTGCGGTTTACTATCAGGGAGTGAATAATTATTACAATTAAAAGGGTAAAGGTTTATCAATTTATTAATTTATTAATAAATTAACAATTAATAATTTTTACCAAGCCCTTCGGTATGTAAACACCATTATCGGTGGAGAACTTATTTAAAAGTCCTTATACATTTATAAACATAATTAAGGGATCAGCAACAGTCGCTTCACCACATACCGAAGTTCAGAAATAGCAGCTAAAATGCTGAGACTCCAACAGATAGCATTACTTGTAACGCACAAAGGCAAAGCAAGAAGAAAAAACAATGAAAACTAACCAATCGAAGTTAATCATAGACACGTTTCTGGCTTAGGAGCGCTCACACTCCATTTCCTCATCAGTATGATATTCTAGTTATAAATTCGACAGTGCTTGAGGAGAAATAGTGGACTGGCTGGCCTATGTAGGTTCGGAGGTGTTTTGAAGTTGTGCCGATGCATGATGTTCACTCTGTCATGCATGCACAATTGCTAGCACCGTCGAATTTACAACTAGAATATCATACTGATGAAGAAATGGAGTGTTATTGCTCCTAAGCCAGAAACGCGTCTATGATTAACTTCGACTGGTTAGTTTTCATTGTGTTTTCTTCTTGTTTTGCCTTTGTGAGTTACAAGTAATGCTATCTGTTGGAGTCTCAGCATTTTAGCTGCTATTTCTGAACTTCGGTATGTGGTGAAGTAACTGTTGCTGATCCCTTAATTATGTTTATATATATATATATATATATATATATATATATATATATATATATATATATATATATATATATATATATATATATATATATATATATATATATATATATATATATATATATATATATAATATAATATAATATAGGATAAAATCTTTATAAGAATTTATCAAGTAGTCAGCGTGAAAAAACCTCATAATGACTACTTGATAAATTCTTATAAAGATTTTATCCTATATTATATTATAAATAATTAGAATATATTCAGTGCTGAATATTATTCTGTATAAGCACATGTTACTGAGATGCAACCGGATCAATTCAAATCTCTTTCACAGATATATAATGATGGACAGAAGTCATTCGTACTATGTTGGGTACAAAGCGGTATGTTGATTCTTGTTTATTTTTATGTGTCTTGACCATATGTGTACTGATGAACAAAAGATGCAGCTTACTTCACAGTTTTTGCTGTATTGATTGAGAAACCAGTGGTTTACCGTTAAGTTAAATGATTTTAAGAGATTAATTTTGAAAGCTGCATTCCCTCGCTTTCGGTAAATATGTTGCTTATTTTTGGGTAGTTTTTGACTTATTTAGTCCCTCTAAGCGTGAGGCATTACTATATAGTTAATGCCCTTATATAAATTATATATATACATATATATATATATATATATATATATATATATATATATATATATATATATATATATATATATATATATATATATATATATATATATATATATATATATATATATACACAAGCAATGTTAATTCTCTAAATGAAGTATTAACAGTAACTGCACGATAAAGTGTAGTATATTGCCACTTAAGTGTGGCTGACCCCTAGGGGTGGATGTTACTGTTGCTTTTAGCCCCAGGAGGACATCTCCTCCAGCTGGCTTAGGGGTCAGCCACACTTAAGTGGCAATATACTACACTTTATCGTGCAGTTACTGTTAATACTTCATTTAGAGAATTAACATTGCTTGTTTTCACCTTTTCAATATCAGTGAAGAATTTCACTGGAAAAGAAGATATAAGTTTGCCAGGTTTTTGTCTCTCTCACCAAGGTCATCAGCTGTCGGACGCCGACGAAGGGAAATAACCCTGAAATCCGGATACGTTCGTGCTGCAGATCGAGGTGAGAGGTATAACTTCCCTTGGCAAGTAACATCCACAACAGTAACATCCACCCCTAGGGGTCAGCCACACTTAAGTGGCAATATACTACACTTTATATATACACATATATTAATAAATTATAGGGTAGCAAAAAAAATTTTAGAAATTTTATTTACCACCAGTGGTCTAGCGAGAGTAAAAAAACAGTCAATAGACTATGTATTATTCATTTAAAATGCAGAGATGCCTATAATAGGACATCTACTCGCTAGAAATAGCAGCAAAAGACTACATACCACAAAAATTTGGGATAATTTCGAAAGGAAATGAAAAATAAAAACTTTTACCAATCTATATTCTGTACCATGGTTTCAAGTCAATTTTAGTAAGATAAAGATTATATCTTACAAGGTCGGACTATCGTCAGCAGAAATGACCAGACAACATATGAAGCACGAGCCAACACGCAGCATGGCTCGTGTTCCTATGTGTAATTTTTCAAAATATACCGCGTATTTGCGGTTTACCTAATCGGCAGCAAATACAAAAATGCAAAAATGCCGAAATTCCTTCAGAAAATCATCCAAAAAGAATTTTATCATTATTAATAAATTATAGGGTAGTTGTCTGGTCATTTCTGCTGACGATAGTCCGACCTTGTAAGATATAATCTTTATCTTACTAAAATTGACTTGAAACCATGGTACAGAATATAGATTGGTAAAAGTTTTTATTTTTCATTCCCTTTCGAAATTATCCCAAATGTTTGTGGTATGTAGTCTTTTGCTGCTATTTCTAGCGAGTAGATGTCCTATTATAGGCATCTCTGCATTTTAAATGAATATACACACACACACACACACACACACACACACACACACACACACACATATATATATATATATATATATATATATATATATATATATATATATATATATATATATATATAAATATATGTATATATATATATATATATATATATATATATATATACATATATATATATATATATATATATATATATATATATATATATATATATATATATATATATATATATATATATATATATATATATATATATATATATATATATTCTATTCCTCTGTATGTTTCAGCCCTAAGGCTGTGACTATGCTGGGTATATATATCCTTTCGGGGTCGATAAATTAAGTACCAGTTGCGCACGAGGGTCGATCTAATCGACTGGCCCCCTCCTCAAAAATTTCGAGCTTTGTTCCTAGAGTACAAAAGAATTCTGTTACCTGTTCGCAGGCTTTGTTGATTCATCCGTTATTGATCTCCCGTAAGGGAAACGTTGTTGAAAGTATTTTTGGGAAAAGAACGCAGTTGAATTGTTATCCTCCCATAAGCGGAAAGGATTTTTGAATTGTGTGTGTATTTTTTGCTCCTGTGTAGGAAATTTTCGCTCCTGTGGTGAAACATTTGTTTTAAAAAAAGTGTCTTCGATAGAAGCAACATGTATATATATTGCCTCTGTTGTGGGAGGACAACATGAAATAATATCACTAGAAAAAGCAGAAATTCAGTCATTCTTCGAAATAATAACCGAAGAAGACGGGGAAAGGAAAATTGCTCCACCAAGAGAAATTATAAACAAAAAAAAAAGAAAGGACCATAATGTATAAGACTTACGACTTAATTAATAAAAAGTTGGAGCGCTTCGAAGAAAGTACTATTGAAAAATGCCTCGGACCAGTAATAAAGTAAATCAAGTATGTAGCCCGTGGCACCAAGTACGCAACAGTGGAGGCAAGGTTCGAGCCAGCAGAGAAGGCTCGTGAGTACTCGACCCGAACCTTGCAAAATGAACAAATAGCACTGCTGCCATTATATCTGTGACACAGAACTTCCCGGATCAGGATTAAGAATATACTACCAGAAGTAGAGGTCGCATGGATTGTGGCCATGTTGTTATTTCAAAGGGAAGATAAGATAAACGTTATCCAGATTTCCAGAGATGCTCCACAGAACTGGAAGGGGAAGACTTTGGAAATACTGGCACAGGCCACTTCCAGTGACCTCGAAAACCACCCTGAAAAAATCTGCATTGAGGAGGAGACAGTGCTATCTGTAAATGCTGAGGGAAGGAAGCCTCGGTGCTTCAAGTGCAGACAAAAGGGACATCTGAGGTCCAAGTGCTCGCCTCCCCAGGAAGAGACCGAGGGGAAAAAGACACCTAAAGATGGAAAAAAATTACAATTTAGCGACATGTAGGATGCATATAGATAAAGTAAATGGAGAAAAAATGGAGCGAGGTCACAAACAAGGTGACTGCCCTAACCCAGACCTGGTCTGGGAGGACGTTATCCTTGCTAGGGAAGGCAGAGGTGACAGGTGTTTATAACATCTGTAATAACCTACCGCCTAACCATCGTGCCTTGCTCCAAGTTGTGACTGAACAAGTTGGAATGGCTCCTATTCCAGTTTGTGTGAAAGGGGAAACCACCACTTGTGAGACGCTCCATCTACCGTCAAAACCCGTTAAAGTGTGGGTTAGGGATGCCGTGGCTGATGATGCGCAAATTTGCGCTGAAGCTGGGGCATCTCTGGCTCTACCTGGAGGATGAACAGGTGTGGTCACCACACGTTAAGTTCCTATTTCCGCAATTAACGCCCTTGCAGGATTTAGGCCCATGGGTCAGGCGTAGCCCTGGAATTGGTGAATGGCAGGAGTGCAGACAGGTACTCTCCCGGGCGAGTAATACCGACAATGGGGCTACCACTGCTGATTTTTATAGCCAGTTGGTAGAGCACAATTCTGACAACATCCTTGAGGAGGCTCTAGGCTTCGACAGAGACTAGTTAATCAACCTGTTCGGAAGGACATTCGGGCCGGTGTGTCTGAATAACTTCCAGAGATCCCTGGCTTGGTTGTACTACCGATCGGCTTTACCGGTTCGAGAGAGGCTGTCAAGGCACGGGTTTGTCGTCCCCCTCACATGCCCGAGGTGCAGGCGAGACAGTGAAACTGTCACGCACGCCTTCGTACAATATGTAGAATTGATGGGGCTGAAATTTTATGTCGAACAGCTAATGTCGGAGACAGAAAGAGTACGGCCATCATCTGAGTTCATCATCAAGATTGTACCGCCTTCCTCCTTTAACAAGGAAAGAGATGCGCCTTTTGTCTATGCAGTAGCCATACTGAAAGATACAGTATGGACGACACGTGGAGGAGGAATTGAGACAGGCAACTTTATCTCTGGACGCGGGTTGGTTAGTTATTTCAACTACTACCTGCTAAGTAAGATCTGTCTAGAGAGAAAGTGCCTTCTCAAAGAGTATTTACCAAAAGGTGGATGCCTGTAGTAAGGATGCTGCGAACAAATGGGACCGAGCTAGTGTAGCCTGCCAAAAGCGAATAGAAAGAAAACAAAAACGAAAAACAAAATTATTGGGGAAAAAAAGAAACCGGCGGGTTAAATAAAACCCCAAAAGTCTATTTTTCATACATAACTATAACTATTTATGATTATTTAATTTTTAACTCAATTCGATTTCATGATCGGATTTCAATATATCATTATAAAATTATTTAAAAGTATCTGATTGTAACATCAACTATATGTTGTAAATGTCTTTGTTCATCCCTTCTATGTATACCTTTATAGTTAATAAAGAAACATGTTACAATCATCTGAAATGGAACTGTCAAAGCGCGAAATTCGAGCAATTTTGCTATTTAATTTTTAAAAGGGACGTAAAGGAACTGAAACGATTTCGCAGTGGAGACCTGAGACTTGAAGATTGCGTGCATAGTAGACCCCTATCTGTCATCGATGACTGTCAGTTACAGACTGTCGTTGTGAAAGATTCACGTAAAACCACACGAGAACTGGTTAAAGAACTTCACATTAGCCAGAAAGCTGTCTGCAACCATTTCAATGCGATCGGAAAATCAAAAAAGTTCGACAGATGGGTAGCACACGATTTGAATGGAAATCAGAAAATGCGCAGATATAAAATTTGCTTGTTGCTTCTCCGTAGCCAGACCGATCCATTTCTCGACTGTATTGCAACTTGCATGCATACACATTCATACATACATACATACATACATACATACATACATACATACATACATACATACATACATACATGTATACGCGTGTGTGTGTGTGAGAGAGAGAGAAAGTCGGCGAGAGATGAAGTGGGACGGAGATAGAGCGGGAGGGAGAGGGAGAATGTGAGAAAGGCTGTGAGAGAGAGAGAAACTGACTGCTCTTCTGGCAGACTCACGTGAGGATTCCAAATCAAATCTCAAATTCTTAAACCGGCGAATTCAACCGTTTCCTCGAAGTTGAGCGTAAAAATTTGTGGTGGCCAATTACAACTACGTACGGCATGACATGATGTATACAAACTCATGGTACACTACTAAAGCCAGGTAGATTGCTGTTCTGAGCTATTCAAACCTGTGGTACGTAAATATAACTAGGCGGAACTTAAACATCGAGCGGCGGGCAGTGATTTGAAGCATACAAACTTGCAATACATAAGGAGAGCTAAGGAGAGTGTGACCTGAGGAGTTTGACTGCTGTTGAAAGACTACATAGACTGTATCTCATTATCTTTATTTCAAGATGACATTGTGTAATATAAAAGCAGTTTGGCTGCTATTTTGTTGTACAAATGACTTCATACAGACAACGTTTACTCTTTGTATGTAAAGTATTCAGATGGTTATGCAGATATAGTAGAAAGTTTCACAGGTTGTTTACTTCTAGAGGATGATGTTTGGCGTGTTAACAAACATCAGTCCTGAAATGATGTTTATTTCATATAAATATCTTATAAAACATTCGTTGTCAAGAACTCCTATAGCTTTTCGCCATGCGATGTGATCGGAAATTGTCTTCCTTGTTGTTAATAACAGCATTGATGTCCTTCAAATGGGGCTTGGTGCAGTCGTTTGTGTAGCATATTCTGAAATATAGTCTAAGCATGAAGTCAACGTCAGAATGGTTTAAGATATTTAGATGGTAGTTGAAAGTCCAAATGAGTCAATGCAAAGCTTTTACGTCACTCCATTTGCTTAAAGTAGCATTTAGCACTGTCAAATCACACGCAAGTTTCTTAAAAACAGAACACATTACATGATGTAGTCCTGGAACGTTTGATCCTACATTTTCTCAACCGGGGTCTGACCATTAAGTTAAACCATAATGTCATTAACTCCAAGAAACGTTGATACTTGATTTTATTCTGTTTTGTTGAAGCTTTCCATGTATTTACAGGTGCAATACGTGCGTACATGATCCCTGTCTTGTCAATAAGTGGTTCGTGCCTTTCGAAATGCATCCTCATCCAGTTGATCCAGAGTTGATCAAATCTCAGTCATTGCCCAAGTGGTTGTCTATTGATTTTACTGGTCAAGTATATTTAATTATACCTAAACTTACTTCGAAAAAAAGAAGCCATAATGTAACATACTCTATCGTTATTGAACTTGCATGTACGAACGTGGCTTTATGAAATCATGTACAAACATGTGTACTTTTAAAATTTTGGTCAGGAGGCAAGGCAGTAACTATTATTATTTATAAGACTTTTGAGAGTGGTGGGACGGGGTAGGAAGGTATCATGAAATATGGGGCATGGGCCGAATGCTTGTAACACAGTGGGTTTCTCTTAAGTTACTATGGTGTTTTATTGAAACGATCAAAGAATTTTGTCTACCCCAAAAATGGGCCATGTCGGGATTCTAACTCAGAAACTAAAACGCCGGTACAAATAATGCGAAGTATCTGGCCAGACGTCGTTATAGTCTTGCAAGCCCGTCGTCTTGAATTTGTAGATAATTTTATCAAACTCCAAAGGGTGAAAGTCAAAGATGATCTCGGAGAGTTTTCAAATCGAAACGCAAAGGATCAGAATTAATAGCACCTGCGATTCTCTTCAACACATTAATAACTCTGTCTATTCGCCTCTGTATATATATATGTATGCATGTATGTATGTATGTATGTATGTATGTATGTATGTATGTATGTATGCATGAATGTAATGTATGTATGCATGTATGTTTGTATACATGGATGTATTATGTATGTATGTATGTATGTATGTATGCATGTTTGTATGTATGCATGGATGTATTATGTTCGTATGCATTTATCGATGTGTGGGTGTCTGTATGTATGTATGCGTGTATGTATATATATATATATATGTATGTGTATATATGTGTATGTATGTGCGTATATATGTGTGTATGTATGTATCTGTGTATGTGTATATATGTATATATATATGTGTGTACATGTATGTACATATGTATATATGGGTGTATGTACGTATGTATGTATGTCTCCATGCATGTGTGTATGTATGTGTGTATCTATATGTGTTTGTATGTATCAATGTACGTATATGGGTCTGTACGCATGTATCTATATATATGTGTGTTTATATGTATATATATATATATGCATCTATGTATATGTGTATATATGTATAAGTGTGTATCTATGTGTGCATGTATACATCTATGTACTTACCTATGTATGTATGTATGTCAAAGTGTATGTAACCACTAAACATTTTTTCTCCGCTTGTTTCTTTCTGTGTTCTTTTCTCTGGAAGAGCGTAGGCTTGAAACGTTGAAGATTTTTTCCCTTCCTGAGCGTTAAACTAATACATCTGTTTGTTGTCTACACCACCTGTCTTCGTCTTTTGTTTTTTTGTTTTTTTGTGAATTCTCCCTATATATATATATATATATATATATATATATATATATATATATATATATATATATATATATATATATATATATATATATATATATATATATATATATATATATATATATATATATATATATATATATATATATATATATATATATATATATATATATATATATATATGTGGCATCTTTTGTATTTTTTGTGAATTCCGCCTATATATATGTATGTATGTATGTATGCATGTATGTATGAATGTATCTAAATATGCATGTATTAATGTATGTATGTATTTATATAATAAGCTTCACTAAATGAAATTATGTACGTTATTATGTAATACCAATTTTTGTAAGTATGTATGCATATAAATAAATATGGATGTTTCTAATTGCGTATATTATCATTTACGCAAATATGTAAGCATGTATATATGTGAATATATGTATGTTTGTGTATGAAGGCATATGGACGAGAGATTTGTGAGTTGAGAGTTTCCTCGTATCTTAACATCGTAATTTCAACTCTTGAGCTGGATGGTACGTTGTGTGTGAGTAAATCGATATATTTCTTCTAACTTCAGTCTACGCCACTAAAAATGTGTAATAGGCTAGTTCTGGTGTAGCTTACTCAGCCTCTATCTGTTGCAATCTTTACTGTTCTGCTGGGTTAGAAGTGCAAGGGTCGAGAATATGCCTATGTCTGCGCGTAAAGGCACCGAAAACAATTAGTGAAAGCGTTGTATATAATTCCAAATCATACACAACTGCGACTGACGATGGTGGACGTCTGTATGCTTCTGTTTGTGCGCTTATTTCATCAAACACTATTTTTAAATCTAGAGACGGTAAGTCCTCCCCTTCCTCCTCCTCTTTCTCTTCCTCCTCCTCTTTCTCTTCCTCCTCCTCTTTCTCTTCCTCCTCCTCTTTCTCTTCCTCCTCCTCTTTCTCTTCCTCCTCCTCTTTCTCTTCCTCCTCCTCTTTCTCTTCCTCCTCCTCTTTCTCTTCCTCCTCCTCTTTCTCTTCCTCCTCCCTTTTCTCCTCCTCCTCTTTCTCCTCCTCCTTTTTCACCTCCTCCTCTTTCTCCTCCTCCTCTTTCTCATCCTCCTTTTTCTCCTCCTCCTCTTTCTCATCCTCCTTTTTCTCCTCCTCCTCTTTCTCCTCCTCCTCTTTCTCCTCCTCCTCTTTCTCCTCCTCCTATTTCTCCTCCTCCTCTTTCTCCTTTTCCCTTTTCCTCGTCCTCTTTCTGCTCTCCTCTTTCTCCTCCCCTTTCTCCTCCACTTCTTCCTCTTCCACTCTTCCTCCTCCACTTCCTCCACTTCCTCCTCTTCCTCTCACTCCTCTTCCTCCTCAACATCATCATCATGACCGTCATCGTCGTCGTCATCTTCACCGTCACCGTCATCGTCATCATTGTCATCGTCAGCGTCATTAACATTGTCATCATCATCCTCATGACCATCACCGTCGTCATCGTCGTCATCATCATCTTCGTTATCGACGCCGTTATGATTATGATTATTATTATTGTTGTTGTTGATGTTGTTTTTATTATCATTATTATTATTATTATTATTATTATTATTATTATTATTATTATTATTATTATTATTATTATTATTATTATTATTATTATTAGTTTTGTTTCGGATTGATATGATTGGAAGGAGAAATGGATGCCATCGTGTTTAAATTATCAATCAATTAATCTGTACCGTATGATGCACTGGTGGCTACCTTGTCTGTTTCTCTGTTATCAGTTTGTGTGTCTGTGTTGAAATGTAGATATTCCACTTCACGCTGGTCACTTGTTTACTTGCTGCGGAAATATTGGTAATTCTTGAAACAAGTCATAACGCTGGCGGCATTTTCACGAAGAATTGCTATTGAAATTTGCTGAAACAACCAAGAATTTTCTCTTTTATTCTTCGCAAGTGGTAACGCGATGAAGACCAAGCTGCTTTAGGCAGACGCCGGTTGAAGGAACATTTTAGATGCTATGTTTACACATTGTGTTCAGTTTTATTATTTGCAGCTCTAAGGAAGAACAGAAGAAGCCAAAGATGGGTAACTTTACGCTGTCACTTGTTATAAGTCCAACCAAACTAACTATTCCTGTTGTCTTGAAAGTGAAAATTCTAATTGGATGATAAACCATAGGAGAGAATGATCACGGCTGGAATGTCTTTGATCATAGATAACCTGGGGCTAAACAACAATTTTAACCGAACAGATATAACTGTGCCTCTACAGCATATAATCTATCCTTCCTATATTGTTGTTTCCAATCTATTCAGCTCTGACAGAGTAGTGCCATGATTAAAGACGCTCCAGTTTTATGATTATATAGGACTTGATTTGGAGGGTATCTCTATACTAAGGCAGGAGAATATGATTTGAGGGAGTTTTGTTTTGCTTGCTAGTTCTAACAGGTCAAATGATCACTTAGAAGTAGCTACCTTTGGTTTGTCTCAGTTCTGTGTTGAAATATATAATATTCGCTGATCTTATCCATACATAAAAAGATGAAAGATTTCTGATTCTTATCTGGATTACAGCTCGGTATAAAGCAGTATATTCCATATATGAAAACATATCGATCCTTTACATTTGATATTTTAACTGATTTACATTTGTTATATATTGACATTTACTGTTATATCGATATGAATGGCTGTGTTGATAAAAAAGCGTGATACTACATCGAAGAATTGCAAATGCATTTTCTTTCACCGACAACGGAATTTCGTCACTTGCCAACGCATTTAATTGTCAATAGTCCAGTCTGTCTTGTTGTAGGCAGGTATCATTGCATTGTATAGTTCATAGTACTCTGTCCATGACTAACATATTTAACAGTTAACAGCCCAGTCTATCTGGCTGCAGGTAGGTACCATGTGTGCGTATGTGTGTATACATATATATATATATGTATATATAATATACTAATTATATATATATATATATATATATATATATATATATATATATATATATATATATATATTTATATATACATATATATATATATACATATATATATATACATATATAGATATATACATATATAATATACAAATTCTATATATATATATATATATATATATATATATATATATATATATATATATATATATATATATATATATATATATACATATGATCTCACCCATTGATGGATGTATTTAATCAACACCCATTCATGCAATTGCGTATCTTGTCTTCCTTTCTACCGATCATTTTTCAAAGAAGTAATAAGTTAATGTAATAAAGCGACGCTAAAAGACATGCTAATAGAAACTCGTAATGAAAGATGAAACACTTCAAACATTATCAATGACTTGTTGGTAACAATAATGAAAAATGAAAAATAAATGGTGTTGACATAAGACCGCCATATTGAGCAGTTATTCTGAGGGGGAAAAAAAGGAAGAAAATAACAATACAGAATAAACCTCACTCAACAAGTCAAAGCTGTACAACAATTATATTACCACAATTCTATTAGTATATCTTCACTTCCATACATTATTTATTCCACTTCGAGATAGCGAAAGAAACTGTAATCTGATTTTAGTTTGTACCATGTCCAGCTCCATCAGTATTTGTTATTCACCAAACGAATGTAATTGTGATCGTTGTCGTCGCCGTTCATTTAGTTTTTTTTTCTTTCTTACTTATTAATGTTTTAGTCAAGAAAGAAGGCTGTGCGTACCATTTACAAGTCTCTGAGACTGGCTAAAATGAAACTATCCTTAAGCCAGAAACCTGTCCAGAGTAAGTGTAGCAGAGTGGACTTCGCCAAAAGTACTTAGGTTATTATGTCGTGGTGTTAAAGTGGGTGATTGTGTCTTCCACCAAAAAGAATGTTGTTTTAACTCTAGCTTAACCTTCAGTGCATAAACATAGGATCAAGGACGTTCTAGCCGCCATTACTGCATCTGTTTCCACATAGTACATATAACTATGTATGAGCGAATGAGTCATTAAATATTTACTCTTTTAGAAAAAGGAAAAAAAGTGAAGAGTGTGATTTGAGAGAGATTTGGCTGCTACTTTAAGCATATGGAGTAACTACATAGAATATCCTTTCATTAGTTTATCAATTTTCGCTGTTTTTGCTGTTGCTGCTGTAATTGATGTTGTTGCTACTGCTAGTTTTTCTTTTTGTTGTTGCTGTTATTGTTGGAGATGATGTTGATATTGTTCCAGCTGTTGTTTTTTCGCTGCAGATATTGTTGCTGCTGCTGTTATTGTTGTTGTTGTTATATAACAATCCAGCTGAGATGAAGCTGAAGTATGACAACAAAACGGTTGTTCTGTGATTATGAGTGTCATTGTTTCTAATCGTACCGACTCTGCGCCCAGTTCAATTCAGCAACAAACCTCTAATTTTCACAGAAAGAAACATTTGCAACAAACGCGAGAAAAAAAAAATCGGTGGAACTGACATTGCGAAACTTATAGGATTCATTACCCAATTCCAAACAGGTAAAACTAATGAGGATCACATCCAGGATCTTTTTTCTTTCCCTAGTTTCAGTCATTAGACTGCGACCATGTTGGGGCACCACCTTGAAAATTTTTTAGCCGAACGAATCGACCCCGTTATTCCTTTTCTGTTTTAGACCTTGTACTTGTTCTATCAGTTTCTTTTGCTAAACTACAAAGTTTAGGAGACGTAAGCAAACCAACACCGGATATCAAGCGTCTGGGCGGGGGTCAGGCGCAAAGACAAAAACACACAGACACAGACAGAGACACACACAGAGTCACACACGTAGTGACATACGCAGACATAGATACACACACACACATACACACAAACACACACATAGAATTTACAATTTAAAGGAAAAGTCCAGGGGAATATTTACAATGAAGCTAAATGTTAAGTGTCTGAGGATTTAAATCCGGGATAGTAAGTCGTATTTAATAGAAAATAAGGAATTTGAACAAGGTCACGAATTCTCGGGATGATGTTAATCCATTTATTTCTGATGCATTCCAAAATGTCCGACAGGATATATGATAGTCAGTAATGCATCAATCTCACCAGGAAGGATATAAATAACAAACTCATCAAACAGATATGTTAACAGAAATAGAAAGTCGTAGGTTACATTTTATAGGACATTCTATTTCTCTCAACATGTCTGTTTGATTAGCTTGTTATTTATACCCTTCCTGATGAGATTGATGCATTGATGACCATATCCTGCCGGATATTTTGGACTGCATCCCTCGTAACATATGTAGAAGAATTCAAGATATAAATGGTTTAACAACATCCTGAGAGTTCGTCTCCTTATTCAATTTTCCCATGTATATATATATATATATATATATATATATATATATATATATATATATATATATATATATATATGTATGTATGTATGTGTGTGTGTATGTATGTCTATAGACACGACGGGCTTCGTTCAGATTTCCTCTAGCAAATCCACTCACAAGGGATTTGGTCAATCAGAGGCTATAGTAGGTGCCATGCAGTGTGACTGAGCCCGGAACCATATGGTTGGGAAACAATCATCTTACCACACAGCTCCTTTGGAAACCCTGGAAGTGATTGAGCCAGTGTATCCAACAACAAGATTTTATACAGAGCGAACTCTGTTACATGTACCCAGAAAACAAACAAACGCTTTGAATGAGAGCCATGTTAGAATCAATAGTTAATACTATCAGTTTCCGTGAGGCATTTTTCAGTTTAGAAAACGATATTTGTAAAAGACCTACTTCCAACTACAAAACTAATAATAGTAATGAAAAGATTCAAAGGAACCAAAATTACGAAGCCATTGCAATTCACTTAAATAATTATGAGATGATGATGATGATGATGATGGTGGTGTTGGTGGTGGTGGTGACGACGACGAAAACAACAACAACAACAGCAGCAATAGCAACAATTATATCAGGTTTTGACACTAGGCTACCAGCTTTGGGAAGAGGGGGCAAGTCGATTACATCAACCTGAAAAGATGAAAGGATGAAAGGCAAAACACGTAAAGAGCAGGAAGAAACGCCGTTTACCGTTTTGTCCGACGTGCTAACGATTTTGCCAATACACCTATAACAACAACAACAATGACGACGATGACGACGACAACGGTGATGGTGATGATGATGATGATGCTGATATAATAATAATAATAATAATAATAATAATAATAATAATAATAATAATAATAATAATAATAATTATAATAATAATTATAATAATTATTATTATTATTATCATTATTATTATTATTATTATTATTGTTGTTGTTGTTGTTGTTGTTGTTATTATTATTATTATTATTATTATTATCATTATTATTATCATCATTATTATTATTATTATTATTATTATTATTATTATTATTATTATTATCGAGATGAATGTACATTTCAATTGCTCTTTTGTCAGAAATAAAGCAATTTTTGCAATATTATATTACAAAATTCCGACAGACAATTAAAATAACTACCAGCAATGCATCAAACATGGGAAAAGAACTAGTCCATTGTTCCAAATAGCTCACAGAAAGTGTTTTTTTTGTTTTGTTTTTTGTAATTAATATAAA
>NC_142944.1:44097044-44099544 GCF_046866305.1 Octopus bimaculoides | reverse complement strand
CTTGGAACACTGGTAGAATGTGTCATATAAAACATCCTTTTCTCTTAGTCTTCTTAAAAAAAAAAAGAAATCCATAAATTATTCCATGTTAAAGTTGTCGTATTTCTGTAATTTCAACCAATCACTGACGTCCATTCAGCCGATATACATTAAGTGCCGACTACATAAACAAACGATTCTGAAACAATTAACCCTAACCCTAACCCTAACTCTAGCCCTAACCCTAACCCTAGGGTTAGAGTTAGGGTTAGGGTTAGGCTTAGGCTTAGGGTTAGGGTTAAAGCAAATTTAAAATGAAAAAAGCAAATAAAACGAAGAATCGTTTGTTTATGTAGTCGGCACTTAATGTATATCGGCTGAGTGGACGTCAGTGATTAGTTGAAATTATCGAAATAAGACAATTTTTTACATGAAATAAATTCGAATAGAAAAATATTTTTCTGTTCTATAACACAAAATAGATAAGTATACGAAGTTTGAAAGTCTTTCGGTACCAAAAACACTACGTAAAACATTAATGAAAAATGTGGCCCCCGTTTTAAAAAAGCTCCTTTATAAACAAACCCTAAAGGTTTTGTAAGTTACGGAGAGAAAGTTACTATGGAAGACTTATTGTATATTAGTAACTGTATAATAATATATCATAATAATACATATATATATTTATAAATAGATGTGTATATTTTTCTCTTGACATGTGTCGGAAGTAATAGCAGTTGAATAACACCTGCGTTTAACTCCATTTATTTATGTATTTATATATTTATATATATAATATAAATATATTTATAATATATAGAGTTATGTGTCTATGTATATATACGTATACACACACATACACACACACACACACACACATATATATATATATATATATATATATATATATATATATATATATATATATATATATATATATATATATATATATATATACATACATATATATATATATATATATATATATATATATATATATATATATATATATATATATATATATGTATATATATACATACATACAATCATCTACATACAATAACTCAATGTCGTGTAAATGAAAAACCTTTGTTTTTGGCCACCAAGTCTTTTGAGGTTGGAAAGTTTTCCTGCTTTTCTATATTTTATATAACTCCCTTCAGCACAGTCTTCGAAAGGTATGTGAAAACAGAGCAAACAAGGTAGAAGATCAAATTTCTACAGAAATTGGATCTTATAAGGTACCGGCAACATTACCTCTCACCTCCATCTCGTCATGAAATTGTCTAAGTATTCTCACAAATTTTTGAGCGCAGCCCAGCTTTTTCGGGATCTCCCTAAGTGCAACTCTATTTACAAAATCATACGCTTTCGTCAGATCAATAAAACTTATATCGAGTCCCTATCCTGTTTGATGCACTTCTCTTGTAACTGTCTAGCTGAAAATATCAGATTTCCTCCTCTAAACCCACATTGTGATTCTGGTAGAACCTCATCAGCAATGTGCAGAAGTAATCTATCCATCGTTATTCTACAAAGGACATTTGCAGCCACAGTTAACGGACAGTCGCTACATAAATTATCGCAAATTCCTTTCCACCTTTCGATTTACAGAGTAACTTCATAATCGCATCACGCCAATCCTGAGGAACCACTTTCACTATGCCGAATCCTCTTGAATCACATCTGTTAATATTGTACAGCGATGTTCACCATCATGTTTGTATGTCACTGCACCTAATCCATCCATCCAGGGGCGTTTCCATTGTTCAATTTCCAGGTAACCACCTTTATTTCAGCCAGGTTCTGAATCTCTGCTAAAAAATGTTTCGTTGTTCTTTCAGACATATTATCAAGAACGGAGAGATCAGCTTCGATGGTTCTATTGAGCAACTCATCAAAGTACTCTTTCCATCCCCCAACAATATCTTTAGGATTTATTAATAATTATGTGCCATCCTTCTTGCAAAGTGGCGCAACTGTTGATGAAGTTGGACCATCGACTTTTTTCAAGAGAGAGTAAAAACGTTTTGAATGGTTAGCATTTGAAGCTTCTTGGATTTCATCGCATCTATCACTCCACCAATTTTCCTGCATCATCCTCTGCTTCCTCTGCAACGTTACTTTTACCGCCTTAAAATGTGCATCTGCTGTCCTGTTCGTTGAAAAGTCAGAATTTAACATGTTGAATGCCTTTCGCTTCTCCTCTAAGTTAAGACCAATATTGTCATCATTATCACCAAACCGATACTGGTGCTTTTTCACAACAAAACCAAGAATGTTACTAAAAACCTCATAGACTCTTTCTTTGAACGAATTCCAACTTCTGTCACAGGACAAATTATTTATCTCAGTCACAAAATTACTGTTTACTGACGGTAACTTAAGTTTATTTACATGGATCCATTTAGGTAACTCGACATTGTTTGTTCTAACCTTAGGCTTGACAACAAAATTCCGCTTATCAAGAAACTGCCTATGGTCAGTCCAGCACTCTACGCCACACATAACTCACGCAATA
>NC_142944.1:44032044-44094544 GCF_046866305.1 Octopus bimaculoides | reverse complement strand
TTTACCGCGAATTGTCCGAGATTATTCTTTCATATACGATGCAGTTAGCAATAACTTGGGTCGTTACAGAATCTTTGTAATATACCCGCCCGGTTATAATCACTGGTGCATAAGAGAGTTCTCGTATTCATATTCTTGGCAGACAATACAACAACATCTAAGATAAGTTGGGAATATAGATTTCCTTTTAGTCTTAACTGTTTCAGTCATGTTTCAGTACATACATACAATCTCCAGCATTGACGGAGAATGAGAAGCACCTCTGGAGGCTGAGAAACAACTGAAACACTCCCATGAGAAGGAAGGATCGGACAGAGACGCCTGGGTCCTGAGAAATATAAGGTCAAACCTTAAAGTCTTCTTAAAGTACGCCAAGGAAACTGCCTCAATATATTGCAGGGTGGGTAGGGCCAATCCTTCAAAAAGATGGTTCCCTCACAGGAAACCCAATGGGGATACGTGAAACACTGAATGAACAGTTCAAAAGTGTCTTCATCCCACCCCTACGGCATATACAAGTTAGCAAACCTGTAGAAATCTTTACCATTACAGAAGCTGAACGGGAGACAGTAACAATTGATTACGTCAACAACGTAAAAAGAGATGTAATGCTGGCAATAGATGATATAGATGTAAACTCAACTGCTGGCCCTAATAGATTCCCAGCATTCCTTCCCAAGTCATGCAAATGAGTCCTTGGAAAACCATCGGAGCTTCTTTTCGAAAAAAATGGAGCGGTTGGTCAATGGAGCCTCCTCCAAGTAAACACAAATAGTGAGTGGTGTTCCATAGGGCACTGTCTTGAGGTCACTGCTATTCATAATGGCCCTCTCTGACATGCTCTCAACTGCTCAAGTAGCGACCTTTGTTAGTTATGCAGACGATACAAAAGTCTCTCAGATGATACAGAACCCTGGATACGTTGCGCATCTGCAACGTGAATTGGACGCAATATATAGGTGGGCTGAGGAAAATAACATGGAAATTAATACAGTTCGATATTTAAGAGATGAGGAATTATGTACATTGTTTACATTATTTACATTTGACGGATATTTGTCCTCATCTTGTTTGTTGTTAACACAACGTTTCGGCTGATTTAACATCCAGCCTTCATCAGGTGTCTCGGGGAAATTTCAAACCTGGCTTCTCATTCCTAAGGTATTTTTCGATATTATTATTATTATTATTATTATTATTATTATTATTATTATTATTATTATTATTATTATTATTGTTGTTGTTATTGTTATTCAGGTCACTGCCTGGAATCCAAATCGGAATTTTGGGGTTAGTAGTCCGCTACTAACCCCAAGATACCGGTAACGTATTTTTCTGCAATGTTTCGATGATTTATACTGATCACGCTATGTATTAGCATTATCACGCGTTTGATAATAAAAACATTATTTCTGTATCTTTCAATACATTTCAACGCTTCTAAAATAAACTTTATTTACTTTCATCGTAAGTTTTTTTTTCATATATATATACACTATATCCGATCCGATCCTGTCAGGGTATGTGATGTTGGTAAGCCATAAAAATAGTAAAATATCGATGTTAATCACTCGTGGAGGAGATTAAAGGTGAGTCATCTTGGCTGTCCAGGGTTTGAAGGTGTTTTAACACCCGGCAGTTTGAGAGAATACTTTCCTCCCTGACAAGTTTTGCCTACTGGTAAACAAACAAGCGATGTAAGTTAGGTACATGTGGTTGATAATGTTTATTACACTAGCACTGCTTTTATTTCATATTTGAATTTATTCTTACGTATGCATTGTCCGGATATGCCCACACATTTTTCGCACTGTATGCATATAAATCGTGGATTGGCAATATGATTCATCTCCGATCTTGTTCGCTTACGTGATGCTGATAAGCCGCTAAAATGTTGAAACGTCGATGTCCATCACTCCTAGATTGGATTAGAAGTGAGTTATCTTATCTGTCCATGACTTTCAGGTGTTTTACCACCGGCGCTTTGAAAGAGCATTTTTCACTACGCTAAATTCCAGCTTAGCGTCCAGAAAATACACGAAGCATTGTGTTAAACATATATGGTTGTTAATATAACGTGAGAGAGTTAGGGGTTGGGGGTTCAACCCACTAAGGGATAGTATCTATCCAGTATACTGCTGGGAGGGTACCCAGTTATTGCTACACTAGTGCTATACTAGGTGCAATCAATGGGAGCGGGTAAAAGTGGAGGTTTTACCCAAAATTTGTATAACAATTAGAAAATGGAGGATAATATACTGAACCCAACTACTTGCAGACGGTGTATCCCGTTGAATTCATTAATTTAATTCATAGCAAAAGTGACAAAAAAAGAAAGAAAAAGAAAGAAAGAACCAAAGCACAGTTGTCTATGGCAGACTATTTTATTTTGCCAACCTGGTTTACATATAGAAGTACAAAGTACATAAGGAATTAGAGGATGAACAGAAGTTTAATCTTACAGCTGTTTCGGCCTAGTTTTAGCAAGCCCCATTCTATCCGAATATTCCTTTCCGGAGTCATTATCGGATGACATTTTGAAATGGGGTTACATGCCCGAACCGCTAGGCGGCATGTAACCCCATTTCAAAACGTCATCCGATAATCACTCCGGAAAGGAATATTCGGATAGAATGGGGCTTGCTAAATCTAGGCCGAAACAGCTGTAAGATTAAACTTCTGTTCATCCTCTAATTCCTTATGGTCATTAATATATATACTTAGACCCTAAACTATTCAACTGAATGCCTTGACGTTAACAATCAGTTAAAGTAATACCTGCATCATCATGATTACCAAGAAATCGATTTTGTGATGATTTCCATCGGATCAATTCAAAGTATGTTCCTGTGGCATGTTAGCAGTGTGGTGGAACGGAGTGGACTTTATCAAAATAATCAACACTTCCACTCTAGATATTAACAAATAATAAAAACTATACATATCTGGATTATATGAGCACAATACGAATCAGCAACCGTTTCCTACGTCATGAAAAACACAAACATGGGTGAATTTAAAAAGTACATAATGTAAGTATTTAAGACCTTTTCATTGCAAATCCTTAACTTTATTTGATTCCATCCTAGACATGACTACGGGTAAGCAGTAAGTCAACAGAAAACAGAAACTGAGTACTACATTCGCATATAGGTGTGTGTGTGTGTGTGTGTGTGTTTGTGTGTGTGTGCACGTGTGCGTGTGCGTGCGTGTGTGTGTATACCGGTCTCATTTGCTGAACCGCTAAGTCACGGGGGTCTTTAACACATCAGCACCATTTGTCAAGCAGCGGTGGGAGTAAACACAAACACAAAAGACACACGCATATATAAATATTCATACACGACGGGCTTTTTTCAATTTCTAACTACCAAATCCACAAGACACGCAAGGTGAGGGCTGATCTTGGAAGCATGGGGTTGAGAAGCAAACTTCTTACCGCATACTTATGCTGCGCCTATATTGAAAGATTGTATAAGTTTACACATCTCATATGTTTCTATTATGTTTAGATCAAAAAAAAATTCAGTCTTAAATATATTTCACAGTTTTCACAGCCAATATTAGTTACCGATGCTTTGATAATATCACTTTAATGATCGCATACGACACACAACACATAACCAGTTAATTACCTTTAATTACCATAGAACCATGGGATGTCTTAGCTCTTTATCAACCAAATCAATGCATTTTCTCGAACCTTCCATACACTGTAAATAAGAAGAGGGAATTTTGCGTGCCTATTTAGAGTCAAACTATCAATGTAACCATGATGCTCTGGTAATCTGATGAGACAGATTACTTTATTTGCATTAATTTGTGAGTATAGAGAGTTCAAATTACACCGAGGTCGACATTGCTTTTCATCCTTTCAGAGTCGATAAATTAACTACCTGTTGCGTACTGGGATCGATCTAATCGACTGGCCCCGCTTTCCAAAAATTTCGGGCCTTGGGCCTAGAGTAGAAAAGAATATTTAAAAGGCAGGTAATTCATACTCTCAGCCATTCTGATCAGCCATCATGGATAACTACACTGAATGGATTTCGACTTCTTTTAGCCGTGATGTACAAAGCGAGTATAAGACCAGCAGATGATATATACAGGAAAAAAATACTGTGCTCACGGAAAACACAAATTCGAAGCAGATATAATCCTGCGGATCCCGAGACAGATTCAATGCTAACATTTTCAAATAAGACATCTGGAAACTAGAGGACATATGTGCATTTGCGGATTATTGGACTGTAAATTAGTACTGATGCTTCAGGCTTTGTATGCGTTTTTTTTTTTTTCATTTCATCGGATGGATGGAACATAGTGGTTGCAAAATAAGTGTGGTTCGGTGTTATGAGTAAAATACCATTATGAGTGAGCAGAAACAAGAATTGTGAAGAGCATAAAGAAGAAAAGGAAGAAAGAGGAGGGGAGGGGGGAGTCAAAGTAGTAGTAGTAGTAGTAGTAGTAGTAGCAGCAGCAGCAGCAGCAGCAGCAGCAGTAGTAGTAGTAGTAGTAGTAGTAGTAGTAGTAGTAGTAGTAGTAGTAGTAATAGTAGTAGTAGTAGTAAAACAAGAAAACAAAGAAGAAGAAGAAGAAGAAGAAGAAGAAGAAGAAGAAGAAGAAGAAGAAGAAGAAGAAGAAGAAAAAGAAGAAGAAAAAGAAGAAGAAGAAGAAGAAGAAGAAGAAGAAGAAGAAGAAGAAGAAGAAGAAGAAGAAGAAGAAGAAATAGTGCTGGTGGTAGAAATCGAAAAGAGGTCAAAGGAGACATTGTTCGAGTTGAGTAGGTGGTATTAACTCTATTGAAGTTAGGAAACATCGTTTTGAATGTTATATTTGATGTAAGAAATTAATGACTGATTTTATAATATTGTGTGTGTTCATTCATGCATATATCTAAACACAGGTGAAAAAGGTTAGATTTGTATGAAAGTACACATGAAAATCAGACCACGTTCTGAGGTGTATTTTAAAAGGTCACATCCAAATGTGTCTTCAATTGAGCAAGAGGTATATTTTTAAGTATTGGCTTTTTAAATAAGGAAAGTGGGATATTATATTTGAAGCCTGCATTTATGTCACGTATAACAAGAAAGTTTATAAATACATAAGTATAACAACAAGCTTTATATGAATTTTCGCATGTTAATATACGTATAACTTCTTATATATTCATGAGCATGTAGACACTTAACTTTACGTATTTACACATTTAAATTTGCGTGTATATCAACACACACACACACACACACACACACACACACACACACACACACACACACACACACATATGTGAGGTCTGATCAATAAGTATCCAGACTACTGCCATAGTAACGAAGCTAAAGCACGCAGAGTGAAGCCGCTTGTCATAGATTGAGCTTGAACTCTGCTGTGCATGCTTTAACGTTCTAGCTCACTTCCACTGTTTACAGCAGTGCTTGGAAGAAGGAAGGTGTGTAGCGTGTGATCATCGCATTAACCATGACAGAGAAAGTTGTCATGTCGATACCTGCGCAGATGCTTACGTAAAGTTGCAGAAAGTGTATGGAGAGGAGTGTATGAGTTGCGCACAAGTGTAGGAGTAGTTCAGAGGTTTCCAAAATGGCCGAACAAATGTCGATATTGACGAACGTTTTTGGGAAACCCGCAAGCAGCAGAACTCAGAGAAACATCGCTGATGTGCCTGCAGTTTTGAGGGGGAATCGTCGAACCACCATCTGCAGAGAATGTGCAGATTAGTTACAGAAGAGACCGATATAAAGAATGTGCAGATTAGTTGCAGTTTAGTTCAGTCCATTATTACTGAAGATTTAGGTATGAGACGTGTGTCTGTCACACATATACATTGAAGCTATCCAAAAACTACTTTTATGTCATGGAACTGCACTATTTAACCCCAAATATTTTGCAGGTAAAAATTAACTTAAATAGAATCCAAATATATAAAAGACTAAAAGTATTGAAAATATATAAAAAAAATAATGATAAAAATTCTCCTGACGAAGGCAGCTGTGACAAAATTTCAAAGCAACTGTCAACCTTTACCTTGTAAATACATATGTGATACTTATCTAGGCGTACTGCGTGATCTCTTTATTTATGTTTTTATATATATGTAAATTCAAATATTATTATGATCACGCATGTATATATCTGTGCATATACGTATAAGTGTGTGCTTGTATATGTATACGCCCACCCACACACAAACACGTATAGATATGAAGATATATTTGAGTTAACGTATCATTAATTCCGTAGATATATCATATGATATTTCAAGATTACTCCTTCAAAAATCCCACTCAAAAAAAAGAACAAAACATAAAACAATATTTCCACCTTTAATCAACGTTGCACCATATCTTACATACATAGAGATTAAGTCAATCTGTAATTTCCATTGCAATAACCAAAGAAATATTTATTCCATAGGTGCAACGGGGAGATTATATTAACAGTGCGCTAAAGTTTGTTTCCCTTTTCCTTGTGAATAACTAAATATTGGGAAGTAATTATCAGCAAAAGTATTTTCAATCATGAAGGCAATTCTAGCTTTGTAATATCGACGGTAGTTTGACGAGATGTTGATGGTGGTGATGGTGTGACATTAGTGGTTGCGGTGGTGAGAGAATGATGGAGGGGTTCAGAAGATCACAGATCATTCCTTTGCGGCATTATACTATTTGAATGTATTTATATATGCATATACATACATACATACATACATACATATATATATATATATATATATATATATATATATATATATATATATATATATATATATATATATATATAAGTGTATGTATGTACGTATACACGAATATATACACACGTAGTTACACATATATATTGAGGCAAGTTGTTAATTATACAGGCGAGGTGTATATACATACAGATTCTTATCTGTCCATTTAAGAATATGTATATATATATGTATGTGTACATGTATATATACATACGTACAATATATATATATGTGTGTGTATATATATGTATACATACATACAATATATATATATATATATATATATATATATATATATATATATATATATATATGTATGTATATTGCACACATATCTGTTATTATAAATACAAATATTTATATATACATATAAATATAGTTACACAGATATATACATATATACATGTGTATGTATGCATATGTATATACATATATATATATATATATATGTATGTATACATGTATGTATGTATGTATGTATGTATGCATGTATATTTGTATCTATGCATGCATGCATGCGCAGATATAGGCAAATAAGCTTACATATACACATACACCTATATGTGTATAAGATTGATGTACATCCAAAAAGAAGAAAAATGAAAAAGCAAACAAAAATGAAGAATGGCAATCAAAGGAAATATACGACAATAATTTACTTCTCTATTGATGGTTAACTTCATCTGTCTTTAGAATAATGGAAATTCAAAATGTCTTATTATGAGTATGTGTATCTCATAAATATATTATTTCTACTTCTTATAAAATTTATTGAGATGAAACATTCTTCACTTACCACCCACACCCCATCAAAAAAAAAAAAATAAATAAATAAAAACAAAGCACGCCACACCCCACGAAACTAATATGAATTTTTTATTTATCATTTTATTACTTTATTAATTTATTAAATTATTTATCAAAAATATACAAAAATATCAGTTCTTTTTTTTTTCTTTTTCAAGTCTGATTTGTTTTATTGCTTGCGTTCGTTCTTTTGAAATGTCGTAATGTCGTTTAGATATATTATTGCTGCTGAAGTTGCTGGTACTGCTGTCAATGATGATGAAGATGCTACTGCTACTGGTGATGATGATGATGATGATTACATTTTTAGATTTCTTTCCTTCTCTCACGCTGCATATAACACTGGCATCCCTATCGACATCACCACCACCACTATTACCACCACCGCCGTCATCACCTTCACCACCACCACCACCATCCTCCTCCTCCTTCTCCTCTCCTTCTCCTCCTCCTCCTTCTCCTCCTCCTCCTTCTCCTCCTTCTCCTTCTCCTCCTTCTCCTTCTCCTCCTCCTCCTTCTCCTCCTCCTCCTCCTCCTCCTCCTCCTCCTCCTCATCATCATCATCGTCATCATCATAACATCCATCCACCACCTGCAAAACTCGTAAGCATTATAATTATCAATGTCATCGTCGACGTCGTCATCATCATCATCCTCATCATCATCATCATCGTCATCATCTTCATCACCATCATCATCATCATCATCGTCATTATCATCGTCATCGTCATCATCATCGTCGTCATCTTCACCACCACCACCACCATCTTCCTCCTCCTCCTCATCATCATCGTCATCATCATCACATCCATCCACCACCTGCAAAACTCGTAAGCATTATAATTATCAATGTCATCGTCGACGTCGTCATCATCATCATCATCATCATCACCATCATCGTCATCATCGTCATTATCATCGTCATCGTCATCATCCTCATCACCATCATCATCATTATCGTCGTCATTATCATCGTCATCGTCTTCATCATCATCATCACCATCATCATCATCATCATCGTCATTATCATCATCATCGTCTTCATCATCATCATCACCATCATCATCATCATCATCGTCATTATCATCATCATCGTCTTCATCATCATCATCACCATCATTCATCTTCACTCAAACCAGCTTCAACACCGCCACCGCGACCCCCACCACTACCATCACAATCACCGTCATCACTTCCACCAGCACCAGCACCAGCACCATCACCGCCATCCCATCAACGGATCTTTCGAATCTAACAATTATTCCTTTCTTATTTTTGTAATTTTTTTTTTTTTTACCTGATTGTAATTTTTTTTTTAAATGCATTTTATTTTTATTCTTCTTATTCTATTTTATCTTCGATTGACTTTTATTTTTTAAACTCTTATCGCCATTTCATTCGTTCCAATAACACTTATTACTGTCAAACTAACACTGACAAACAAAACACAAAATAAATGATTCCCAAATTACCAAAGAATCCAAAACATATAATTTACCTTGCTGCTACTCTAACAGTTTGGCAAGCTTCTTTGAGAATTACATTCATTAGAATCCTATTGATTGATTTTCTTTGTCTTTACTTTTTTTAATAGAATCTTCTTTTGTTGGTTTCTCCTCCTTTTGTGTCCGTCTTCTACTTCTTCTTCTTCTTCTTCTTCTTCTTCTTCTTCTTCTTCTTCTTCTTCTTCTTCTTCTCCTTCTTCTTCTTCTTCTTCTTCTTCTTCTTCTTCTTCCTAGTCTTCTCTTCTCCTTCATCCTATTCTTCCTCTTCTTCTAACTCTTCTCCTTTCACCTCCTCAACTTTCTCCTCCGCTTCTATCTTCACCCCCTTCCACTTTCTTGTTTTCTTTCTTTCTCCTCCTCATCTCCTCCCCTCCCACATCCTGCCCTTCCTCTTCATCTATAATGACTAAGAATTCCGAATATATATTTTCTGATATTTTTGTCTTCGTTTTTTCTTGTCGTTTCATTAACACAACACCGCCATTTTACAGGACAGACTATTTTCGTATATTGTGTGTGTATGTATGCGTATACTCTCTCTCTCTCTCTCTCTCTCTCTCTCTATCTTACACACACACACACGCATACACACACACATATATGCGTTTGAGTATCGGTGTATAATGCACAAGAACGTTAATCTGTGCGTGGGTGGGATTTTGACAACGTCTGTGTGTTTGTGTATTTGCGTCTATGCGTGTGTCTATTTGTTAGTATGTGTGCTCAGTTATATATTTCTGTGTATGTGTACTGAAGGTCATGTTCGATAGTACATATATGTAAATGTGCGGTCATATGTAAAGTTATTGTTAAATGTGTTTTTGATTAGAAAAATAGATTTATGATATTTTGATGATAATTTCAAGAAAGAAATGTTTAACTATCACCAATTCAATATAATCAACTTCTACGAAACTTTTCCTAAAATTAAAATTTGAAGAAGAAAAATTTAGTTAAAAAACCCTCTTCTAAATAAACAAAAAAATGTGCAACAAAAAGCAAATCGTAAAACAATATTAGAAAGAAAAACGTATATAAACATAGACACATAAGGAATTAACTCACCCAAAACTAATGTCTTTGCAGATAATAACAAACTAATTACTAAGACATCCTTATATTATGAGATTTTGTTCTTAATTTAAAAGAAAAACGACAAAAATTATGTTGAGGATGTGGTAGGGTAAAATTATTGAACCATTATCAATGATGATTTGTTTTGTCTTATAAAAATTGACAAAATCAAATGACAGTCAGTAACTCAGTTAATAGTGCTAGGTTAAGGTATCAAGAGTCGTTAAGGAAGAAGTTCGCTTCGCAATCTTTTGTTTGCGGGTTCCATCCCATTGCGCAGTACAATGAACAAATGTGTTCAATTACAGCGTCTAGCTGACCGAGGCCTTCTCAGTGAGTTTAGTTGACGAAAACAGCGGTAAGGCTTTCTAATATATAGGTAAATCATGAGGTAGTAAGTTCGATTCCCGGACCGAGCTGTGCATTATGTCCTTGAACAAGAGACTTTATTTCACGTTGCTCCAGTTCACCCAGCTGTAGAAATGAGTTGCGACGTCGCAGGTGCCAAGCTGTATCAGCCTTTGCCTTTCCCTTTGTTAACATCAGTGCTGTAGAGAGGGATGTTTGGTATGCATGGGCGACTGCTGGTCTTCTATAAAGTATATAATTGCTTTTGTCATGTATATAAAACCAAAATGACATTAAACTGAAGGCTTAGTTAATAGATTCTAGTTGAGTACATATTTTATTAACTTTTGCAGAAACATCGTCACAGTTCCATGAATGAAACAAGTAAAAGAATAAATTTTACCGCTATCTCTCGAAAGCAAGGATGGCTTATATCCAGCTTTTAGCAGTCATTTTGAAGTTTCTGTGTAGTAGCTAGCATACGTACAAACGCATTGGAAACTCTCAGGCTTTACTCAGCGCAGCATCGAGCATTTCAGAGAAAGAACGATAGAAAGCGGCTTCAGTGCTTAGGTGGTATTCAGTCACCTGAGCAAACTGAGTAATGAATCATTAAGCAACTGTCTTCTCAAGGGTTCAAGCTCACGATTTTATTATCGTTAACCCAATATTGTAACCGCTTTCATGGACTTTGTCATACATACAAGCACATATATACACCCAAATCCCAAATATATGCCTATGTATGTATATATATATATATATATATATATATATATATATTTGTGTGTGTGTGTGTGTGTGTGTGTGTGTAGGTGCAGGCGTAGTTGTGGGGTGAGAAACTTGTTTCCCAACCACATGGTTCCGGGTTCAATCCCAAGTGACTTCTACTATAGTACTATAGCTTCGGGCCGACAAAAGACTTGTTAGTGAATTTGGTAGACAGAAACTGTTAGAAGCCCCTCGTATATATATATATATATATATATATATATATATATATATATAGAGAGAGAGAGAGAGAGAGAGAGAGAGATAGAGAGATAGACATTCATGTGCGTGTGTCTGTGCTCGTTTCCGGCTGTCGTTTGACGACTGTTGTTTGTGTTTACGTGCCAGTAAGTTAGAGGTTCGACCCAAGAGTCCAAAAGAATAAGTACTAGTCTTGCAAAGAATAAGTCATGGTGTCGATTTCTTCGACTAAAGGGGTACTCCAATATGACTGCAGCAAGTAAAAGCTTCACTCCGTGCAGCCCTTTAGACTAGCTTCTGCGGCCCAAACCTAAATGCTGAAATAATAATAAAGCATTTATTGGTACCCTCCCATCTCAGATTTATATCAAAGGGTATCACAATTGGAGAATTTTGATTCACTGTGATATTGGAGATCACAGTAAAGCAGCAGGATAAACAACATTCTTAGTTTGACCATTTGGTGTGAGTATGAAGAGATTGCTTCCAACCAATATAGAGCTGACCATAGGAAATGCATTAGGTGAAGACCAGCAATTTTCGGTGACTGTCCTTGACTCTTGTTAATTGACATTGCAAGACTAACACTTAATGGAAATTGAAATCTCTTGAATTTAAAGGACATGACTGCTGGAATCAATGGAATTCTTGGAATAAACAGGTTTTCTCCTTTTCTTGTCCAGTGAAGATTGTTGCTTCCAAAAGATATGGATGCATTTGCCTGATAATCAGTCTTGTTCCATTGCACAGCTTCTGAGGATTCAGATTTCTCAAAAGCATGATTGGAAATCTTTTCTTCAATGTCTTTGTTTGAAGGCATTGCAGAAGGATCTAAAGAGTTAAGAAACTCAGTAGTTATTATTATTGAAGTTATCTGTCTGTCTATCTATCTATCTATCTATCTATCTATCTATCTATCTATCTATCTATCTATCTATCTATATATCTGTCTGTCTGTCTGTCTCTTTCTCTCTCTCATATTCTGGTTTTGTGTCTGTACTTGTCCCCACCAATGCTTGATTACTGGTGTTGGAGTATTTACGTTCACGTAACTTAGTGGTTCGATAAAAGATGCCAATAAAAAGTACCAGGCATAAAAAGAAAAAAGAAACTAGTGTCGATTTGTTCGATTAAAGTTCTTCAAGGTGGTGCCCCAGTATGGTCACAGTCTGATGACTGGAAAAGATAAAAGAACCACTAAATTCCTTAGTAGAACTTTAACGTAAAGGAGGTAACCCTTGTTCACCTATTACAATAATATGGCATTGAAACCTCTCACGGTCGCTTTACATGCTAGAAATAGTAACCCAAATGCTTTTAGAACCAAATACTGGACGTTCAAGAACCAAATGAACAGCAGATTTTCAATTCCTGGATCATTCTGATTCCCCAAAAGGTATGTGTCTAAAACAAATATAGACTGAGATACAGGGGTCCCAAACTAACAAACAGAATTTCGCATTCATTAATAGATAGATAGATAGATAGATAGATGTGTATTTGCATGTATACACACATACAAACACATACACACATATATATGTGTGTGTGTATATATATATATATATATGTGTGTGTGTGTGTGTGTGTGTGTGTGTGTGTGTGTGTGTGTGTATTTATGAAAATTTATAGATACATGAACATATATACTTATGTATATAAAATCCTCAGTTTGTTGCTACACGTGTATACATAATGAGACCAGTTTTAAATATTTGGAGATAAGTCATCATCAGCGCGCCAACTTTACTGGTGCTTTATTTTATCGACCCGAGAGATATAAAGGGATAGGTTAAGCTCGACAGTATTCTAACTCTGAAGGCAAAAGACTTGGAAATTGGTGGCGGTGGAGTAGTCAGTCACATCTATCCCAAAGCTCAAATGGAAATTATTACATGACAACTAAAGAATGAAAGGCAAGGTCGACTTTCGAACCTAGAACGTAAAGATGAAAGAAATATCACTAAGCATTTAGGCCGGCGTGCTAACGATTCTACCAGCTCGTCGCTTTCAAAGAGCTACGCTAATAAAATCAATGGTGATGATTGTGTTGATGATAAAGATGCCGCTGATAATAATTATAAATAGATAAATATATTCATTAATTGAATCAAAAAGTCCAAATAACATTATTGAGAACAAATTAATCAAACGGTGCAAGATCATGGATTTTGCAATTCATATGGTAGCAGTATCGATACTAAAGAATTGTGAAACATCAGGGTCGAGTCAGACAGCTTACGAGATCCTGAGATAATTGGGGCACTCAGTGCAACACCAACAATGCTACCTGAAAGACTGAAAGATATTGTAACTGAAACTCGCTTTGTTAACCCTCAGGAAAGTACCATATTATATTCTACATGAATCCTTACGAATATGCTTAGAATTTGAGTAGGCTTGTTATCGCGAAACCTCATGATATCATGATAAGATTTTTGCTAATTAGGTTAGTATGTACCGACTTAATAATAATAATAATGATAATGATGATGATGATGATGATGATGATGATGATGATGATGATGATGATAATGATGATGATGATGATGATGATGATGATGATGATGATGATGATGATAATAATAGCAATAATAAAATAATAATAATAATAGTAATCATAATAATAATAATAATAATAATAATAATAATAATAATAATAATAATAATAATAATGATAATAATAATAATAATAAAAATAAAAAAATAAAAAAAATAATAATAATAATAATAATAATAATAATAAATACAACAGCAACAAAACAGTTCTACATGCATCATTCCTCTTCTCCAATTACACCTAGTTAGATACAGACGATCAACGTCTGCTTTTGGGTAGTGCATGTATGAACACGTTAGTAGATTTCCTGTCTTCCTGTCCAGGCATTGGAGCTCTATAGGATTGCAGTTAATGATGTTAAAACTATTGGAATACTCGAAGTGCTGGACTGTAAATGGCTTCGATGCGATTTTTTGAGTGGAGTTCAGTGTTAAGTATAAGTCTAACTCTCCTATAGTACCTCTTTCTTATTTTTTCTTCATAATAACATGCTGTATAGGAGGCGCAATGGCCCAGTGGTTAGGGCAGCGGAATCGCGGTCATAGGATCGCGGCTTCGATTCCCAGACCGGGAGTTGTGAGTGTTTATTGAGCGAAAACAACTAAAGCTCCACGAGGCTCCGGTAGGGGATGGTAGCGAACCCTGCTGTACTCTTCCTACACAACTTCCTCTCACTCTTACTTCCTGTTTCTGTTGTGCCTGTAATTCAAAGGGTCAGCCTTGTCACACTGTGTCACGCTGAATATCCCCGAGAACTACGTTAAGGGTACACATGTCTGTGGAGCGCTCAGCCACTTGCACGTTAATATCACGAGCAGGCTGTTCCGTTGATCGGATCAACTGGAACCCTCGACGTCGTAAGCGACGGAGTGCCAACAACAGCATTCTGTATCCTTCGTTTATACCCAAGTATTTATGACTTTCTTGTGGGTCCAGCTCCTTAATGACAGTGTCGATATCTGATTTAATGGAGGCTGTTTGTTGGAGCTTCCCTCTTACAAAAGTTGGTTTAGCATACTTATTGATGCCAAAATGCATCACGATGTCATCGCTAAACTCTTAAATAGTTGTTAACAGCCTTACTAGCTCTTGTTAATTTCTAGCAAACAGCTGCATATAAGACAGATGGTTTATAATAGTATTAGAAACTTTGTACCATACTTGGCCTTATTCGGTTTGTTTGAGAGTGGTATCAGTGCCATGCATAAGAGTAACGGGCAAAAATAATTTGAGGATCGGTGGAGCCAGAAGCCTCTACATAGACAGTATACACTTCGAAGTCGAAACACTGATATAGATCAAGCAGCAAGTCATCAGTGGTTGAAAAGTTCAGGACTGAAAGCAGAGACTGAAGATTTCATATTGACGGCACAAGATCAAAACTTGCTTACCAGAAAATACTAGGCTAACGTTCTTGAAAACGGTTCTCACCTTAAATGCAGATTCCGCGACACATTTGACGAAACAATACACCATCTCTTTTCAGAATATCCTGTGCTGACACCAAACGAATAAAAATATCACCATGATAGGGTAGGGCAGTATTTACACTGCAAAATATGTAAACACTACAAAATTGGTATGAACATCATCCTCAAGCAGTCGTTGAAGGTAATGATATCAGTATCCTTTGGGATTTTCCAGTCAACACCGACAGAACGATCCAGGTTAATAGACCAGACATAATCATTAAAGGCTGGGAAGGAAATACTTGTAGACTAATAGATGTAAGTGTTCCCAATGATAAAAGTATATCTGTAAAGGAATTTGACAAATTAAGTAAATATAACACATGGAAATTTAAATACAAAAGATGTGGCATCTTAAAGTAAGAACTGTTCCTGATGTTGTGGGTGCCCTAGGTATGATTTTAAAAAAATAGATAGCATAAACATCTCGGTAACACATCAGGAGAACCATGTCCCAGGGAAATCCAATACGTTAAGCAAAGTGTCATCTGGAAGGCTGAGTTGGTCAGGAATTTGTTCCAAAACGTCTTGGTTTATTTGGACCATTATTTGCAGTTCCTGATCATTTCAGTTGTTTTTTCCTTGTTTCTTCTCTTGGATGATTCTGATTTTATCTTCTAAGTCGAGGAGGATGGCTGCGACAATCGTGCAAGTGTTTATTTCTGGTGGTATCTCCAGCGTTTGTATCTTGACGAAGCACCGTCACAAGGATGTTGGAACCAGGACAAGTTCACTGTTTCTCATTTGGGTTGTTGAGTGCTGTTTTTCTATATCTTCTGTAGCAAATCTGAGTTCATTTATGTTATATATCTTACCCATCGACAGATATGTTACATTTTTCCAGATAGGTTGCAAGTATTTTTCAACTGCTTGCTTTGTGGCAGTTTTTAAACGTCTATTTTTTTAAAATATAGTTTTGTACACTTTGGTACGTTTGTCTGTATTGCCTATAATATCTGGAGGTGTGTTTATAGAAACACATCTTTCGATTTTTCTTTTTAACACGTTTCTCTTGTCTTTGAGAGTTTCTACCGAATTATTGACTCGGAACTATCAAGCCATTGTGACGAAAAATAATGTTGATCCAAATTGCCAATACTGCAACGATGGGGTTGAAACACTTTTAGCACCTGTAGAGTACAAATCAGGACATGACAGAGTTGGCCTATATCTATACTGGACATTGTGTCGGCATTATAAAATCAAAACTGCTGACGAATGGTGTAAGCACCAACCCGAGGCTGTTACTGAGGGAGAAAATGTAACGATTCTTTAGGACTTTCCAGTATGTACAGACCGGACCATCAAAGAAACAAACCAGATATTGTTGTGAAATACCAAAACAATAAAGTCTGTTTATTGGTTGACATGAGCATACCGTGTGACCACAATATCTCGGTATAAGAATTTGATTAGATCAGAAAATATAAAGATTTGCTAATCAAAAGCGAAAAGATGTGGCATCGCAAGATGGTTACAGTACTAATGATTTCAAGAGCAGTTGGCTTACCACCGATACAGGAATTGCAAAAGATTGTTTTAACTGGTACGTCACGCGTACTGAGAAGAGCATTGACGTTGTGAATTTTCTTTCCTGTTTCCCTTTATTTTCTTTGTTTACTTTTATATATTTTTTTTAGTTTTTCCTTTTTCTTTCTGTTTTTATTCGCCATCTTTTCTATCACATGACTTTGTAAATGAACAATCTGGTGTGTTTATTTTAATGGCCTACCAATAAATACAGTGCGTTTCTCTGTCCTAGGTGTCAGGAAGACACTCGGCAAGAAATAGAAACATAATTGAAAGAAGATGATAATGAAAATAATAATAATAATGATAATAATAATAATAATAATAATAATAATAATAATAATAATAATAATAATAATAATAATACGTCTGACAAAATTTTCGTGACCCTAAGGCAAGGATAAATTTTAACAATGAACCCAAAATTCCTCTTATAATTAAAGGCTTTTCAAAGACACTCAGTAAACTATCTTCAGTTCTTCAAATCAACAGTTCTGTCGAACGAAACTATCAATAGTTATAAGTATAACAAGCAAACTAGCAACTATAAACGATGGAAATGTGCTTAGAATTTGTTCATGAATTAAACTAAGATAAGTATATGAGCATGCGATGAAACCAATGTGGAAAAGCTACAATAAATAGCAAATGGATTAATTATACCGAAGCTATTAAGTAAGATCCAGACATTGAAATCAGAGAATTAGAACATAGACACCCAAAGAAGTAGGTAAAACTGATAAAATACGAGACACGGAAACGAAGTATAAATTAACAAAAGATTTTGATTAATATTAAATGTGGAACACAATGTTAGAAATCAGATAATACATTTTAAGATTATAGCTTTCATAAACATATTAGCCTTCTCAATGATTCAATTACAAATTCGACATAATAAACGGATAATTAAATGAATTGAAGAAGATACTTATGGAAAACGAATGCTACAGAAACAGGTAAAAGCGTTCCGAAACCACGGCCTTAATGTCTACATAGACAGGATATGACCAATCCCCCTTACACAGAGGATGGAACATAATATAAATAGTAATTTACTACAATCCAACAACAGTGAGACTAGAAAATAGAGAAACTTATTATATTTTATCTTTTACTTGTTTCAGTCTTTTGATTGCGGCCATGCTACACCACCACCTTGAATGGTTTTAGTCGAACAAATCGACATCAGGACGTAGTTTTTAAAGTATTTTACTTATTCTATCGGTTTTATTTTGCCGAACAGTTAAGTTACAGAGGCGTAATCACACCAACATCGGTCACCAAGCGGTGATGCAGAAGATACAGAAACAAGGACACAAACATAACACACACACACTCATATTTACGACGGGATTCTTTCAGTTTCCATCTACAAAATCTACTCAGAAAGCTATGGTAGACCCGTGGCTATAGTAGAAGAAACTCACCCAAGGTGCCACGCAGTGGGAAGCAAGCTTGGGAAGCAAGCTTGGGAAGCAAGCGTCTTACTATACAACTATAGCTGCGCCTAGTGAGTGTAATGTAGAAGCATAAAAAATAACATTTCTGTATATTTAAAGAAGCAATAAAGCATAAACTAGGAATTAGTTTATGAGATAAAAGCAAAACAGCGGAAGAAAGAAACTAATGAAAGGCAAAATCAAAATGGATTTTTTAAAAATATTCCAACGGAAAAATAGACCATTAAACCACTCTATGGTCAAAATACAGGCATAGATGAGTGTGAGGAAGCTTGCTTTCTACCCACATGATTCCGAGTTCAGTCCCACTGCGTGGCATTTCGGGCAAGTGTCTTCTACTCTAGACAGAAACTGATAGAAGCCTGTCGTGTATATATTGGGCCATCCCATAAATAATGCGGTTTTTCAATTGCATGAACAAAAAGTTGGAGAGGGACGGGATACGAAATTTTTTTCACACCAATATACCTGTATCAGCTACTATAAAGCAGGTAGTAATTTTACCTTGTGCAAGTTTCGAAGAGTGCAGTTCGATTTTAAGTTATTATTTCTGAACCAATGGAAGTGAAAAAAGAACATATTCGGCATATTTTACCTTCTGAGTTCAATAATGGCAACAACGCAACGGAAAGTGCGAGGAATATTAACGCAGTATATGGGGATCGGACAATAAGCGTATTCAAGAGTAATACAACACTTCGCAAATATCTCCTTCGAGTAAAACCACCGATAAAAGAGAATATGTCTAAAAACTGCGTGTATTCCATCCTATGCAGCTGTGGTATACAAAGGCGAAACAAGTCATCCCCTCAAAATAAGAGTAGAGGAAAATCGCAAAGCAGTGACACGGGGAGATATTGATAAATCGGGTATAGCTGATCATGTATGGGAAAATGGAGATCCCTTCCCCCTGTGGGATGAAGTTAAAATAATAGACAAAGAACACCACTGGAAAATACGAAAGTTAAAAGAAGTAGCACATATGCTAGGACACAACAACCTCCTAAGCGGACCGAGTGCAGATATGAGCAGCATATGGGAACCGGTATTAAGGAAGGATAGGAAAATTAGGAGCTGAAGCGGGAAATCAGGTAACTATGGAGAATCAGACACATAGAAGTGGTGCTGATCGTGATTGGTGCATTGGGAATGCTTCTACGTGAATTCGTCTACAACAATTTGTCTCCATATAAAATTCATCCTCAACAATTTATAGTTTTATATTTAAGAGATGAGGAATTATGCACATTATCTACATTATTTACATTTGATGGATATTTGTCCTCATCTTGTTTGTTGTTAACACAACGTTTCGGTTGATATACCCCACAGCCTTCATCAGGTGTCTTGGGGAAATTTCGAACCTGGGTTCTCATTCCTTAGGTATTTTTCGATGTTGTTGTTGTTATTATTATTATTATTATTATTGTTGCTGTTGTTGTTGTTGTTGTTGTTGTTCTTGTTGTTGTTTTTGCTATTCCAGGCTATAACCTGAATATTATTATTATTATTATTAATAATAATAATAATAATAATAATAATAATAATAATAACATGGAAAAATAACTTGGGAATGAGAACCCAGGCTTGAAATTTCCCCAAGACACCTGATAAATGTTGGAGAGTATATCAGCCGAAACGTTGTGTTAACAACAAACAAGATGAGGACAAATATCCGTCAAATGTAAATACTGTAAATAATGTACAACAATTTATCTACAGATAAAACTAGTGAGAGATACAGAGAGCGCGGTTAGCATTAAAGGAGCAGTTATAAACTTATTTTTCCTAATGACCAAACTACGACTACCACAATTTGTTCTTCCTAAAGAGAACAATATGTATCAATAACAGCACCCTTCAGTTTAAAAATTTTCAGCATCTTTTCTTCGAGGCTTTGTCGTAATTGCAAGAGAAAAGTGATAAAATTTAAGTACTCTGAAGCCCATACAATGCTTCTTCAATATATAGAGACAGAGAAACGAATAAAGAAAAATTAGTCCATGGTAGTTCGTTCTATAAAAATAGAGAGAATGGAGCCAAGACTTATTGGAAGTGTGATAAATATCACAAATATAAGTGCTGTGCTCGTGTAACTACATTAGAGGAAGAAATAACTAGTCTTGTAAATGAACACAATCATAAACTTGTAGATGAATTGCATTCGTAGATAAATTGCTGTAGATGAATTGTATATGTGGATGAATTGTTGTAGACAAATTCGACGGATACCATTGGGAACCATTAGTAAAAGTGCGGATTCGTGGCTTCAGAAGCTAGAAATTACCATCAGAACGGGGCTGTTGCAGAAAACAGCCTTGTTGGGAACGAAACAGCCGTGACAAACAAAAACAAATAAGTGACTTACTATTTAATGAGCTTAAACAAACAATCGACCAGTTAGTTGGATATTTAACAAATTGACTAATAATAGAGGAGTGGAATTTAAGCAGTATGTGTGTTAATAATATTGGCACAATTACTTTCCCTAGACACAACATACTTAGAAAAGAACAAATGTGGAAAAGGAGGAAGAATTTAAGACAAGATCTGAGTAGAATAGAAGCCTGGAAACTGAACAAGTTTGGAAACACAAAATGTAAATCTTCTCATCAAAAAAAGATATTAGTCAAATCAAAAGGATTTCGAATAGTCACGGAAGAGTTGAAACAGCGTATCATAGCAGAAACAGGTAAGATTTCCAAACATCAGGTAAGAATAGATCAGTATCATCACAATAGGTTATTTGAGACGAATCAGAGGAGACTGTAAAGCCAAATAAATAGTGGAGAAGAAAGTACTGAATATGAAAAACCTAATGCAGAAGCTAGAAAATTATGGAGTAATATATGGGATAAACCAGTCAATCATAATGGAGATGTAGCATGGTTAAAAAGAAAGTAAGGGAAGTAGTCAGTGAAAATCTGCCAGATCTATGACTAACTAGCGAATTAATAAGTAAAGTGTTAGGAAAAATGCCGAATGGGAAGGGCCCAGGAACAGATTTAGTTCAACAGTGAGAGGCTAAGGGAACAACTTCAAGATTGCCTGAATGGGGGAGTAATATTAGATTACATGACTAGAGAGAGAACAGTACTCTTTATGAAAGACAAATGGCAAGGGAAATACAACTAATAATAGACCAATCACTTGCTTACCACTGATGTGGAATTTGTTAAAAGGAATGCTTTCAGAAAGCATTTACGAGTACCTTGATAGCAAGAACTTGCCACCAGAATAACAGAGAGGTTGCAGGAAGAAGGCTATAGGAACGAATGATCTATTATAAATAAACAAAGCAGTTCTAAAAGGAGTGAAATCTAGAAAGATAAAAATTAACAATAGCATCGATAGATCATAAGAAGCTAATGACATGATTCCATACTCATGGATAAGTGAAAGTTTGAGTATATTCATTATTGTAGACAACATAAGAGAATTAATTCGCTTTAGCATGAAGAAATGGAAATTGGATCTCTGCTCAGATGACACAGCCTTAGAGTAAGTTTATATTAAGAAAAGAATTTTCCAAGGAGACTCACGATCCCCTTTAATCCATCTAAGTTTAGTATTAAAAAAAGGCAAAGCAGGATATCAGTTTAGAAATAGTAAAGGAAAAATTAACCATTTGATCTACATTGATGATAGATTCCCTAATATAGCCTGTAAGACACTTCAGCAAATATATAGGCATGGAATTTGTCATTGATAAGTGTGCAATATTAGTCACGAAAAAGGGCCAGATATTCAACAGTGAAGGCATCCAATTACCAGATGAACGGACATTAAAACCATTGAAAGTTATAAGTATCTAGAAGTATTAGGATCTGACAGAGTACTAACTACAGAAATGGAAACGAAAATTGAAGCGTACATCAGAAGGGTGAGGAAACTAATAAAGTCAAAACTAAATGGCCCGAATCTAGCAAAGGTGGTAAATACTTGGACAATATCGTTATCTAGATACTTAGCAGCTTTTGTAGATTGGACAAAATCTTAATTAGTAAAGCTATACAGAAGAACCAGGAATGAATACAATATGAATGGAGTACTTCACCAAGTGCAGGAGTGGCAAGATTACACTTACCTAGAGAGGCGAGTGGAAGAGAGTTAATACCCGTAGAAGACTGCGTAGAGTTAGCTAGCGTAGATATAGCCTCCTATGTACGTAATAGGGAAGAAAGTTTATTAAGAGCTGGTAGAGTCACAGGGAAACCAATAAGACAAATGAAGTTAAAAATCAGAAATAGGAAGATCATCTAACTGGCAAGAAAAAAGCTTTTCATTGTAGATTCCGAAAGATAGTTGCAGGAAATAGTGATAGTGAGACATAATTATGGCTGCAGTAAGGAAGGCTGAAAAGGTAGACTGAGAGTTTGTTAATAGCAGCACAAGATCAAGCATTGAGGACTAGTTGGATAAAAGTGTAACTCATATAGTAAGCGAATGCAGTAAAGAATGTAGTGAATGCTGGTACAGAAAGAATACACGAAAAAACAGAGTGATAAACTAGGGAGAATAATCCTCTGGGAGTCATGTAGAAAGCTAGGATTTGAACATATGGATAAATGGTATGAACACGAACCTAATAAAGTACTAGAAAGTAAGAAATATTAGACGTTGTGGGATTTTGACATTCCGACTGACAGAGTAATAGAAGTTAGAAGGCTTGATTCGGTAGTAGATAAAGAGAATAGAAAGTGCCACATAATTGACTTTAGAGTCCCAAATGATGAGAAAGTCAATATGAGAGGTATAGAGGAAATAGCAAAGTACCAGAACCTAGCCATTAAGGTACAGAGACTATGGAAAAACGTGTAAAATGTATCCCTGTAGTTATAGGTGCATTAGGAACTATCCCTAAAGCTTTGAACGGATAGATAGAGAAAATAGGTAGTTTAGTACAGGGACAGCTAGAAAACTTAGGTGAGTTCTTGGCAACTAAGGCTACTTGTTGTAGCCCGATGTTAGGAATTTTTCTTTTCCAGCAATTTAATCTGTTGCACAATGCCAGCAAAAGATTGCGGTCAAATCTATTACATCGGTCCAGTCTTCAACTGATACTTTAGGATTTTATCGACACTGAAATCATGAAAGGCAGATTAAATAATAATAGTTTTGTTGTTTTTCTAATTTAGGCACAAGGTCAGCAATTTCAACCAGTGTGAAATGAAGTACTTGACTGGTATTTCATTTTATCAACCCTGAAGGAATAAAAGGCTGAGTTGTCTTCGGCAGGATTTGAACTATGAACATAAAGTGAAGGAACACATACCGTAAATCATTTATTCTAACGTTCTAACATTTCTTCCAGCTTTGTGTAATTTAGGCACAAGGCCGGCAATGTTGAATGAAAGGACAAGTCGATTAAATAGGTTCCTGTACTTGACTAGTACTTATTTTATTGACCCCGATTATGATGAAAAGCAAATCTTCCGACTATTTACGTTCTTAGATCAAATCCTCCAGTGGGATTTGAACGCAGAATGTAAATAGCCAAAAGAAATGCTACTAGGCATTTGACTCCGGATTGCAATAGATTTTAATGTCTTCATTTACTCCTCTCTACAACTGCATTGGCTGAACTAGTTTATAGATCAGTTGCAGTTTCCTGGTTTTGTATGGAATTCTCTTTCCATTTCCTTCATTAATATCCAGTTTATTATGGAGAACATTTGACAATTGGAGCAGCAGAAGCTTTAGAATTAGTTTCTTCTAAGTTTTACTTCTCATTAATCACATATTAAATACTAACATCATTTAGCAGTACGGTCATATTCTGGTACATCTAAATAAAATGTGAAGTTCCTTCCGGTTAACTTTCCGTTTAGTATCAAATACTTTGAATTATGAATCTTTTAAATTTCAGATGCTCCACCACCCACGCTTTTTTTTCTTTCCTATTTTGGAATACAACGCTCTTTGGTTTATGCCATCGCTTTGGTATCTTTAAATCTCTTTGCATTCTTTGCAATTTTTTGTAATATGCTACGTTTTGGCAAATGTCAGTTCTTTCGATTCATTCTACCTTTTGGTAGATCTTGCTTCCTGCTAGATGTCACTTTTGGATACACTCTACTTTTTAATATATGCTAATTTTTGGTACATTACGTCTTATCCACAAGTAATATCAAAGCTTATAGTCTAAGCACCATTCTAGATTTTGGAATACGTCGCTTTTAACTATACAATCCATTGGGATATTCGCTCTTTGAAGCACTAATTCTTCGTGACATTTCCAATGTAAGATTGGAAATTTAAAGTCATCCATACAAAAGAAGCGATTGCTATTTCTTCGTTTCTAAGTTGTAGCCATAGAGTATTGTTATTGTTGTTGTTGTTGTTAACATTATTATTATTTCTGTTATCATTAATGGTTGTCGTAGCAGTAGCAATAATAAAGATAACAATAGTCATGATGGTAGTGATGATGACACTACTACTACTACTACTACTACTACTACTACTACTACTACTACTAATAATAATAATAATAATAATAATAATAATAATAATAATAATAATAATAATAATAATAATAATAATACTGGTACTACTACTACCACTACTGCTGCTGTTACTACTATTACTGCTGCCACTACTGCTACTACTACTAGGACTACTACTATTACTCTATTCCTACTACTAACACTACTATTACTGCTACCCTTAGGAGATGGGTAGTCATGATGAGTATATTGGGCCTCGTGCATTCGTACCCCAGCGTTACTTTGATGACGTGTTCTGCTCTCTCAGTCAATAACAACAGCAAGAACAACAACAACAACAACAACAACAACAATAATAATAATAATCATAATAATAATAATTATCATTATTATTATTATTATTATTATTATTATTATTATTATTATTATTATTATTATTATTATTATTATTATTATTAATAATATACGTAAATTACCATCATCCATGCAGGAAGCGTCAAAGACTGTATTAACTGGTGCGTCACGCGTACTGACAAAGGCACTGTCACTGTGATTTTTTTTTCCTTTTTCCCCTTTATTTCTTTTGTTTACTTTTTATTTTTTATTTTTATTTTTTCTCTCTGTCTTACTTCCCATTTTCTCTATCATATGGCTAAGTAAATGTTCAATCTGGTGTGCTTATTTTAATGGACTACCAATGTATACAGTACGTTTCTCTGCCCAAATTGTCAAGAAGACAGTTGGCAAGAAGTGGAAACATAACTGGAAGAAGATGATAATGAAATTGATAATAATTATAGGGACTGGAAATGATAAAAGATCATGTAGACAGATTCAAAACTCCAACACCAGGACTTACAAATATAACAGACAGTAAACAACACCTCCAGGCATCGCACATGTATCTGAACACATTCGATACAAGAAACTAAAATACAAAATACACTGCACGTCCGCCAGAATCAGAGCTGCTTGCAGTAGTACAGTGAAAGAAATAATAGAATTAAGAATAATTACACTTGCAGGACATTATTATAAATGTGTTTCTTTGTATTGTGATGTCTCTGTTTAACATTGCTTTATTCTGTAAAATATCTTAATTTTGCAAAGCACAACGATCGAACGCGTGTCGTGGAGAACAAAATAATGAATTGATATGCTGGCAGAATCGTTTGCACATCGAAGAAATTGCTTACTGTCGTTTTTCTGGTGTTTACCTTTTTAGGTCAAAGCTTGCCTTTTCCACTTTCAGTGTTTATAACATAAGTAGCAGTCAAGTATCGGGATCGACGTAATCGACTTGCCCCACCCTACAAAATTATTGACTTTGTACTAAAATTCGAAAAATCATTGATATTTCTTTGTGGTGTACCCATTCATGCTCTTTTTCAATGAAGGTGTATGGATCTTGTCGTCCAGGATCTGATAACGGAGTGGTAGCATTTGTTTTAGAAAGGCTTTGAACTCGAGTTACAGACAATTATTTTGGACTTGCATGGGAAGATTGTCGAGGTGAACGTGAGCAACAGTTAAGGCCGTAACTTCAGCCAATCTAAGACAAGGTATTATTTTCAGCTTAGTTTACCTTCAGTCGTCTGAAGGTGTTTTAGGAATTTCTCATTTTTTAGTACTTGTGAGAGATTGGAATGACATTTTAGAAGCACGTTAGAACTGAGTGTCGCTAACCATTAGGAAATGGGGTATAAAAACCGCTTAGGCCTGCTCAGTAAATTCCAACATGCATAAAGCTGACATGAAGTAATCACAAACAAGTCATCCATATCAAACATTGATAGGATATTTGTTTAGTCAGTGAATAGAGATAGTGGAGGATGTTCGCAATTTCAAGCTGTGCTTTACAGAGATCCGTAACTTGTGACAGCCGATTTATTTATAAAAAAATAAATAGGTTGCTGGACAGTGAGCACATAATTTTCAACGCTAATGTTAACAATATCGATGAGACGGGAATGACGACGAAAGCCTACCAGGAAAAACAGCAACAATAGCTACATACATACGTTTTCCAAACGGAAGAAATATGCTTTAAAGAAAAAAGATATAAAGATATTTTGAAGAAACAGATGGGAGTAGTAATTCTTCCTCTAGGTACAAAGAGAATATAATGTAAATTCTCAGCCAGAGAAAGAATGTCTATGTGGCAGATTTATGTAACCAAATAAAAATTTTATCCAACAGCGAGAAAGAATATCTATGTGGCAGATTTATGTAACCCGTAAAATTTTATCCAAAGGCGAGCAAGGAGGAAGATAACGTAGTTTTATATCTAAAATTACAGAGGCTATCTTGAAGTCGTCAAAACAACTAGGTGTAAATCTGATGTGTGGAGTGATATCTTCAGCGTCGAGCTGGGTTGATGAGAGTGTGAGTCTGGGTTTCTAACCTGAGGTAGGAAGCTCATGAAGTGTTCGGGAATGAAACAGCCGCCAACCGAAGCTATCTGAGATGAGCACTTAGAAAAGAAACCCTTCTGTAAGCACTTCACTTGTTCATTGTCCGACCATAACTGATTTCTAGAGTTATATTGAGCAACGATGCTTACATGGACGAATGATCTAACTATCAACCAAGGCCATTGTGTAGTTCGTCACTGATCGGTAAGTGCACAATTTTCGTTTGTTTGGTGGCCATAATAGAAGCAGCTGTGTTTATCTTGACATGAGATCATTATGACGCGCACACATGGTTGTGATGCATGTGCCTGGTATAACCTTATCAGACGGGTAGTCATGATGGGTATACTGGACTTGGTAAATTGTAACCCAGTGTCACTTTGATGGCATGCACTGCTCTCATAATAATAATAATAATAATAATAATAATAATAATAATAATAATAATAATAATAATAATAATAATAATAAGAAGAAGAAGAAGAAGAAGAAGAAGAAGAAGAAGAAGAAGAAGAAGAAGAAGAAGAAGAAGAAGAAGAAGAAGAAGAAGAAGACTTGTGTTATACAGCAAAGAGATGTCTCTCTAGATAGATGTGAGAAAATTGGATTATTACTAATATTACTAAGTTTTACTGGGTGAAATTTAAAAAAGAAATTGTTTTGCCATCAGATAATGTCTGAATATTTGGCGTAATACATGTTATAAAGAAAGGAATGTTTCGTAGATATATATTTTTTTGGTAGCGGAAAATACTTCCTTCAGTTTACATCTTCAACCTGACGTCTTGTACTAGAACAGCAGTTAGAGGTACTAGGTAAAGAAAAAGATATTGTGTAATGTATGCTACATTTTTATAGAAAATGTGGAAAATGTTTTCGAATACACAGGAACGAATTGAATAACGATAAACAGGGAAAAAATGAAGCAAGCAGATTAACTTGCAAACAGTCACATTTTGATGTCCGTGAGCACATATTTGAATAACAATAGAAAATGATATCATATTAATAAAAGTCATAATAATAATACCTTTGATAGCAATACAAGCAATGATAAGGTCAGCGATGACGTGCGGAAGCAATATGCCTAGAGGTAGAGTACCTATATGTCAATGAAAATATGGGTGGTGGCGGAAAATTTGAAATAAATACAGCAGGAACAATGAGAAGTCAATGTGGAGTGTGATGGGGACGTGGATTCGACCGGGTATAACATATAAACAATTGGCAGTTAATAAGATCCAAATTGTTAGTCTGTGAATAGTTGAACGTTCTTAGACAATCCGACGCCTAGAAGGCTCGCGATGAGTTGCGAGACTGATTTTCTGAATATATAAATTCAGAGTCCGTAAAGAAATAGGCTGGCCAGGGTCGTGGAATTATCAGACCGAACCTAAGAAGTGTTGTTTTTTTTTCTCGTCTGCGTGTCGGTAGATTGTCCTTATCTGATTCTTATATACTTTTGATATGTGTCTGTGTGCATATATATATATATATATATATATATATATATATATATATATATATATATAAAGAGAGAGAGGGATAAAGACGCATATATTTATGGTGTAAAATTTATGCATGTTTATTTTACCAATTATAATTATGATTAATGTCTCTATAACATCCTTGGCTCATGCCTCATTTATATATAAATTTGCATTACGTCTCTACATATCTTCGTTACTCCTAAACGCACACACATACACATATGAAATGGAACAAAAATGCAATGGTTGACAATAAAATACCCGGACAGATAGGCAATACAAAGGTGAACAGGAAAAACAACAAATAGAGGAATATGAAAGGAACAAGAACGGGTCATTTGTGGTCTTCTCCCCTCAGTCAAGTATCCAGATTGTCCTTACAGTCTCGGCCAGTTACACTTAAGACTGTTCAAATTTGGTTGTCCCTAAAAAGTCTAAGCTAAGACCATTAGATTTTTTGTGAGAAAGGAAGTTAATGTGTACAACAACAAAAACAAGAAACAGAGAACATGTCCCACAATTACAAATACAAACAACAAGAAAATAATAACAGGTGACTTTCGACTAATAATGACGAATCAAATTGATCTTGTATGTATAAAGTGAAAGCCTTGAGGCAGGAACATATGAGATGGACATAAGAGATGTTTCGCAGTCGGCAGTTAAGCCAGGAAAAATCATGCCTAACCGAACACCTGTCACATGGAAACAGAAGAGAGAGGTCGGGGGCAGAGGGGTTGAAGGATTAGGAGAAAAACGAGTAAGAGATAAAATCAAAGAGACAAAGAGAAAGGTATAAGGGAGATAAACGAGGAGGAAATGTCGGAATTAAAGAGAGGGCCAACAAATGTGAGAGAGGGGGAGTGAGAACAAGAAAAGAGGCAAGAAGGAAGAAGAAAGTATGAGGGGACTAAAAGACAGTAAAAGAATGGTACAAAATTTAAATACATACTTACTTAAAGGATGAGCAAAAGTGTACGCCGCTATTTTAATAATACTAAAACTCTAGATGTTTGTTTGTACCCGAAATATCTCAGAAATAGTATATTTTATATTTTTTTTACATATATATTTTGATACTTACGTAAAGCAGGGCAGTACGAATATTTGTGACATTTGGACCTCTATTTATTGATGAAAACGATTAAACACAACTTTTGGTTGTTGTTTATTGACGAAAAAAACACGGCTTCCGTGATGTCAATACGCATACACATACAGAGTACACACGCATATAATGAATGTCATGGCTTGGGCATCAACACAAACACATGTATGCTATCTGTGACATATACACACACACAAAATCTTCGCACTCTCTTTCTATCACTCTCTAAGAAAAAACAACAGTGAGAGAGAGAGAGAGAAAGGGAGAGGTAAAAAGAGAGAGAGTATGCGAGAGGGGGAGCGAGATCAGAGGCAGTTGGGTAAGAGAAAGAGATAGATTAAAGAGAAAGGATGATGGGAAAACACTATATGAAAGACGAGCAATAGCAAGAGGTGAAAAAATAAACGTAAAAGTGGAGGGGGAAGAGGAGGATGTGACGAAAGACGATAAAGAAGAGAAGTGGGAGGAGGAGGATATGACGAGAGATGACAAGGAAGAGGAGGCGATTGTTAAGTATAATTATTTGAAACATTTAAACCATGTTTAAACCACGTGAGCTAGGACTAGGGGGGGGAGTGAGGAGGAAGGTAGTGGTGATTGTACTCACAATTGTCTTCAGACATTAAATTAATTACTATTGTTTAGATAATTCCAATTAAATAAGACCAGAAGTTACGTTAAATATATATATATATATATATATATATATATATATATATATATATATATATATATATATATATATATATATATATATATATATATATATATACACAGGCATAAGTACCATGAATTCTCATTCTACAAACTGACAAACGATTCCGTGAATACTTTATCGGGCAACGCTTGGTACTAAAACATGTAGTATATATATAAACATAAAATATAGAACAAACACGCAATAGATGACAATAAAACATCCGGTCACACACACACACACACACACACACACACACACACACACACACACACACACACACACACACACATATATATATATATACAGGGTGCGGTGAATATATTGACGTGTAAATTACACAAAAATGAAAATAACACTGATATATCATTTTAACAGATATATTTACTAAAATTACATAAACATATATTGAAATACTAAAAAGTAAATTTATTCAATAAAATCGCCATTGCCTTCAACTACGGCCTCCAGAAACTTCAAAATTTCTCGTACCTCTTCTGGACGGTCTCCTCGTTTAAGTTCAGTACGTGAATGCTGCCATAATCCTCGCCTTGAGTTCATCCTTGGTGTTACAACGAATTTTATTGCTCTCTCGTTCAACTGCGCCCCACACCTAATAATCAAGGGGATTGTAGTATGGGAAGTTAGGTGGCCAGATGCTAGGTGTGATGTGGTCGCAGAAATTGTCTGACAGCCATGATCGGGTTCTCCTGCTTGTGTGGGAAAGTTCAGAGTCCTGTTGCCAAATAAAGGATCATGAAGCAGCCACCCTTTTTATCCAGGACAGTACTACATCCTGCAGGCACTCCATGTAGGCCTCACGGAGGTCGTGCTGAGTGTGAGGCCATGTGGGAAGATAAATAAAGGCATAACGTCACATCAGTAGTGATCACTCAAAACAACTTGACGTTGACTGGATATTTCATTTTTATCATTCTTGATACATGCATTATCCTCAGTGTGAGACCCAAACACTCTGAAATGTTCGTATTGGAACTTCTGGCGCTAATGCCAAGCAGTAAAGCATGTCGTTCCAAATGTCTGGCAGAGTGAATTGTGTCATGGTGCTGTCGGTAACATATCGTTCTCATCAAGAAATTTGCGTTTCTGGTATTCCTCCTGACAGTAACTTCCACATTAATAGGAGGCAAAAAATTGGCCTGTAATTGTTGGCAGCATTTCCTTTTGATGCATCGTTCACACTATTCGTCTTTTTGTCAATCAACCCGGGAATATTTTTGCTCTATCGATCAATATATTAAATTGCTCTGCGATAAATTCATGGCACCTACTGAACTTATTATTAAAAATCCTTGTACACCATCGGATAAGCAATTGCTTATCTTTTTACTCATATTTCTGATGCTGTTTTCTGTGAAGTGGGTAGCCTTTCGCTGGGGATAAAAAAGCTGTTTACTTCAGGCCGCAGAGCCATTCAGCTGAAGTATTATGTTGTTCTTGTTTACTCCATATATCTTACACCAGAACCGTCGACTTTTATGAACATCAGGAACTAATCTTTCACATTCTATATCATCATTAATTTCTTGATAAAATCTTTCTTGCTCGATTCTAAACAATTGGTTTTGTCGGTATTGTTTAATTCGTTGTTCAAACCTAGCTGGCTTTGCTTTTTTGGCAAGTATGCGCTGCTTCAGCTTTTCAATTACAGCGCTCAGGCCTTTTATATCTAGACCATACATCAGCAATTTTTCAAATTAGCGCTCATTCTTCTTCTTCTTCTTCTTCTTCTTCTTCTTCTTCTTCTTCTTCTTCTTATTATTATTATTATTATTATTATTATTATTATTATTATTATTATTATTATTATTATTATTATTATTATTATTATTATTATTATTATTGTTATTATTATTATTATTACTGAGTGACAGAACAACGAATGTCACCAAAGTGACACTGGGGTAAATATATACTAAGCCCATTAATATTATTTCCCAATCACTTGTTTCTGTATTCAGTCCCACTGCGTGGCACGTTGGGCAAGTGTCTTCTACTATAACTTCGGGCCGACCACAGCCTTGTGGGTAGATTTGGCAGACGGAAACTGAAAGAAGCCCGTCGTATATATATATATATATATATATATATGTGTGTGTGTGTGTGTGTGTGTGTGTGTGTGTGTGTGTGTGTGTGTGTGTGTATACGTATGTATGTATGTATGTATGTATGTGTGTGTCTTTGTATCTGTGTCCTTCCCCTCATAACTGCTTGACAACCGGTGCTGGTGTGTTTGTGTCTCCGTAATCTTGCGGTTCGGCAAAAGAGACCGATAGAATAAGTACCGCTTCTATAAAAATAATCGAATTACTGGGATCGATTCATTTCACTAAAGATTCAAGGCGGTGCCGCAGCATAGCCTCTTTTTCTTGTCTATACCCTCTTGCCTATATCCTCTTTTTCTTGTCATTCCGTAGTGTTGACACAACTTCCAGTGTATATAAGTCCCAACTCTGTCATTTTTGTGGGTTTATAATTGGTTGGTTAAGACTGGGCAGCCAGAGACAATATATGATTTATTGGTTCTTCCCATCACCACATATTCTGCAGTTATTTATTGTAGCTTTCTTTATTATATGTCTTTGCGGGCTTGTGATGGGAAGGCTTTGATTTTGCGCCCCAGTGTTAGTATTTTACTTTGTTTATTTTTTCTGTTAAGCCATGTAAGAGCTTTTCTTGTCATCGTTTTACCAAGGTATTTTGCAGTTCCAATTTAGCTTAGATTCTAGTTGCTTTGTAGCTTTTATGTTTTTGTTTTCCTTCATAATCATCAGGTATTATGAACTCTTCTTTCTATTTTTCGGCTTCCTTGAAGAAGGAAAATAATTTCTTTTTGCTTTGCTCATGCTTTGTGTCTAATTGTGCTAATTCTCCTTGGTTCTAGGTTAGGCGTTTCTGTAATCCTATGGTGGATATTTTATGGTAATTTTCTACTACCCTCAATTTATTATGTACACACACACACACACACACACACACACACACACACACACACACACACACACACACACACACACACACATACACACATACACACAAACACACACATATACTCATATATGCATGTATATATTAATGTTTCTATGTCCGATTTTGGGTGGTCATTTTTTTTCTTCTTTTCTTATCTATTCTGATTAGTTCATTTAATATCCAGTTAAGAATATTGTGACTGTAACTTATAATTAGGACAGAGAGCGTATTGATGCCTATTACCTTATTCTTCGCATTGAGCTTTGTTTTATGTATTAATCTAATTTATTTATAATATTCCTTCCTTATTTTTTCTTTTATTTGTTTGTGTTGTACTGTATCTAGTTCATTGATTTCTAAGTATATATATATGTCTAGATTTGGTCTAGTTCTCTTATTTCATTCCTTATCGTGTGTGATATTGTTATTCTTAATTAGTTTTCATCTTTCCAAGGTTGTTTTATCACATTTTTCTAAACCAAATTTCGCATTTATTTCTTAGGTAAATACATGCAGTGTTTGTAGCAATGTTTCCAGTTGTTTGGCATTCACAGCATACAACTTGAGATCAAAGATATGCAAGAGACGGTTGGTGACTTTACCATAGCATGACGGTTCAAAGTGCCAGACAAAAAAAGAATGGAGAGAGCAAGTCTCCTTGGAATATTCTTTTTCTAATGGGGTTGTCTTTAGTTTATCTAATTCCTTCTTTAGTCTGTATCTACAGACCTTTTTGTCATTTGTTCATGACATGTTTTGTAAATGTTCTCTCTGCTGGTATTACCTTACTCATGAGTAGTGATTTCAGAGTCCTTGCGTGAGGAATGCTGTCAACAAGCTACAGGTAATCGATCCAAGCCATGCTTAGACCCTTCTTTTTCTTTCCCACAGTCGTCCGTTATGGCTTTATTAATCAATAATTTATTTTTTACAGCCATATGCCTCTTTACAATATCCCTACTGCTCTTCTGGAAACAAGTTGTTTTCTTCTAGATTCTATGAATCGCATGCCCATTCTATGAATATTATTGCAGTTAATGCTCTGTAGGTTGTAGGAGGACATGTTGCAAGTCTGCAGAATCGTGGATTTTTAGTTTAGACGATTTTAGAATTAGAATGTTTTCCCTTCTAGGAGTCATTCAGGTGTCGTCTCTGGCTCTATCAGCATGCCATTGATCTTCTCTGCTAGAGTTTTCTCAGTTGATGCTGTTGTTGTTATTATTATTGTTATTATTATTATTATTATTATTATTATTATTATTATTATTTTATGTTTGACTTTTGTTTTGCATTTGTACAAGTTGGATCCAAGTCTCACCCAGAGACCTCAAGAGACAACAAGTTAGAAGTTCATGTAGGTGTTATGCCTAGGGTACCATATATTTGGATTTGTACAGTTTTGTTCAAGTGAATGTTTAAGAAACCATAAGAAAATTATGTTTGCTTTAAAATTTGAGATCACATAGACAGTATTTTACGTAGGATATGGGCAGTTCCCATGAGCACTATCTTTTGGACTTCAGCCATTTTGGGGTTTCCTGGTATCTGAGCTAGGTAGTAATCAGCCCGTTTCGCTGTCATTCCCAGGGCACCTATGACAATAGGTATTGTTTTCGTCTTCAGATTCCACATTTTGCTAATTTCTATTTCAAGATCTTTATATTTGCTCAGTTTTTGGTAGGTCTTGACAGATACGTTTATATCAATTGGGACAGTCATATCAATGAGGAGGCATGATTTTTGTCTGAAGTCTTTCAGTATGATGTCTGGCCTATTTGCGTCTATCTTTCTGTCAGTTTGAATGGTGAAGTTCCAGAGGAGTGCAATGTGATCATTTTCAAGTACTGGGGGTGGTTTGTGTTCCCACCAGTTTTTATCATGGGGCAAGTCCAGGTTTTTGCATATTACCCAGTGAATATATTGTGCAGCTCTATCATGCCTGTTGAGATACTCTGTAGGCGCAAGCAGACTGCACATGGAGACAACATGATCGATGGTCTCATTTTGTTGTTGGCATATACGACATAATGGGGAGCTGCCGTTCTTTAATATGTTGGCCTGGTAGTTCTTTGTAGGTAGGCATTGATCTTGGGCTGCTATGATAAACCCCTCTGTTTCTGATTTCAATCCAGAGGCCATTAACCATTGGTGGGTAAGGGCTTTGTCAATATCTGCATTATTCGCTCTCTTTGGGTATTTGCCATTGAGAGGTTTTCCATGCCATTTTTCAGTCATAATAGCTAAGGCAGCAATTTTAGCACGGGTTTTCAAGCGCTTAGCTTTTTCTGTAGGTGTTTCTAGTTCGTCTAATTCTTGAATTTGTTGCAATTGGAATTCACTTAGATATTCCTTTGCCTGTTTTGTTACTGAGTAAGATGCTTTCTTGCTTTCATATTTTAAGACAAGTTTTAGCATCCAGTCCTCAGAGTTTTTCATATAGGTGTCTAGGCCAATTGTGGCTACCTTCATTGATAATGCCAGCTGTAGTAGTCCTCGACCTCCCTCTTTTCTTGGCAGATAAAGACGTTCTATATCTGCCTTAGGGTGGTGCATTCTATGCATTGTCAACAGTTTTCGTATTTTTCTGTCAACATTACATATTTCAGTAATTGACCAGTTAACGATGTTGAAACTGTAAGTCACGACTGGTATGGCTAGAGCATTGATCGCTTCGATCCTGTTTCTCGCGTTCAGCTCTGTCTTCAGTATTGCTCTCACCCTGCGATAACATTCTCTTCTGATCCTTTCCCTCATCACTGAGTGCTTGATATTGTCCCCTTCAATTACCCCTAGGTAGCTCTCCGCTGGTTCTAACTCTTTTTATTATTATTATTATTATTATTATTATTATTATTATTATTATTATTATTATTATTATCATCATCATCATCATTATTATTATTATTATTATTATTATTATTATTATTATTATTATTATTATTATTATTATTATTATAATTATGCTATTGATTTAATTAGCAAGGATTTATTCCTGAGGGTTAGTGACAATTCTCCTCAACTACACGGATAGCCCATCTACACATAAAATAAATTATAAATGCTAGTGCTAATATACTTAGCATAGCGAGCAGGATTGAGGCACTATTGAAAACAGATAAACATTATATCAATGTTTAATGACATACAAGAGCGACAACTCCTAACGTGTTTCGACGCATTAAACTTGTTCAGTGACTGCAGGATCGCTAATAATAAATCATTATATGCACGAACTATAATGCACACAGTTAGTTTTGATGTAAAAGAGAGAGAGAGACAGAGAGAGAGTGAGAGAGAGAGAGAGAAAGAAAGAAAGAAAGAACGAAAGAAATAGAGAGAGAGAGAGAGAAAGAGAGAGAGAGAAAGAGAGAGAGAGAGAGCATGTGTATTTGTGTATGTGTGCGCGTGCGTGCGTGCGAAACTAGTGAGAAAGTGCGGTTAGTTATGAGATGGTATTTTTCAGCATTTTGTGAATAATGTTTCTTGAAAGGGTTTGTTGGTTATCTGTGCCCTTTCATAGCTCTTTAGGTAGAATCACCAACTTCGAATTCTACAACTGTGAATTTTATCTCAGACATGAAACATCAATTCTTACATGTCACTCGAAAATGTTCGTGTTAATCACTTCATGGTTCCAGGTAAAATGTATGGAAATGGTTATTTTTCCAACGTATGTGACGTGGATATAATTCTTACGTTTGGAGCTGTTCATGTAAAAAAATTAAATGGTTGGATTTCAAGACAGTTTTTCATTGTATATTGCTTGTCAATCTCCATTTGATTTTATACAACCTCATTTGCATACACGGAGGAAATCAAACTTGATAGAACAGACAGTTACCTGAAAGAATTCTCAAATAATTAAAGGGAATAAAATGAAATGAAATAAAATACAGGAAATTGAAACAATATAAAGAAAAATGAAATAGGAAACTGAAAAAGATATAAGTTATTTATGACAAGAAGGTGCAGGGAAAGGAAGTGAGACGAGGAAAAGAGAAAGGGACAAGAGAGAGAGGGAGAGAGAGATTTGTGAGAGAGTGTGAGATGGTGAGATGAGATAAAAAACAGAATATTTTTTCTGTGCGATGCGATACGTATCTCTTGAAAAGGACATTAAGATCTGGCACTGAGTTCAGTTAAAATTATATTCATCTCAATAATACTAAAACACAAACATCGCACCCATTTCTCAGCTTCTCTCTATTTCCCCACGACTCTTTATGTATATAAATACATAGCATGGCATAAATACACACACACACACACACACACACACACACACACACACACACACACACACACACACACACACACACACACACACATATCGCATAACATAAAATTGTAATGGGCTAGTATGCTATGTTTGAAGAATAAGAGGAAGTAGTGTGAAGTGGCTGTAACTAAGTCAAGTGGTTCATGATTGATAACATTACCACAGTTTTTACGCAGATAGACGCGTTCTTCTTTCCATGATACACACGCGCACACACACATCCACGAAACTTCATCTGTCCATCACTAGTCCTCACTATATCTGCTTCCTTCTCTCTTCTTTCCTCACTTTCAATCTGACAAACATAAGCACACATATACAAATCTCAAACATACTGATAACACCTCTCGTTAAGCTCAAATCGTGGCATGCAATATCTAAGGAATATAATGTTCATGTGTGTCGATAAATATGTGCGTAAGTTTATATTAAACAAAAATGAACGAAACAAAATAACTGAAAAAGGGCAATGGCATATAAAGAAACAACATAGACAAATACTGACATATTAAATACCATACAACATAAATTATGGTGGCATGTATGTGCTTATGTATATATAGTTAAGTTATATTCTTTTAAGAACGTAGTAGTAGACAGTATAAAGCTCGACGACCTTCAGATTTCACCCGGTGCCGGCATTAAATTTCTAGGTTTTGTCAGATTCTCGTGGGGTTTCTGCAGTGTGTAAATGGATAATTGAATAAGATGGAGTCAACAAGGAGTACTGAAGAACATTTATTTGTAATCATCAAAATTGTTTCCACGCAATGTAATTCTCAAGGCTCGCTGGTATTCGGTTATGTAACCGTTTCTTGCATTATGAGATCTAGCTGTGTTTCCTCAGGTGATATATAATTATTGTAAACTCAAATTCTCAAGCTCAATATTGTAAACACAAATTCTCTACTTCAAGCGCATCCTTTCTGTCTGTCGTGGCCTGTGATGTTATAGTAGCCGCTCGATGTATCAAAATACATGTTCAATTTCATACACACACACACACACACACACGCACGCACGCACGCACGCACGCACGCACACACACACACACACACACGCACGCACACACACATATCCATATATATCATTTATTAATCCATAATAGAATCTTTATCTGGATTTTTTGGTAGTCTTTTAAAGGTATCGGCACTTCAAGCATGCTGGAGATAGGTCGCTTTCGCCATTGCTCCCTTAATATAATTATATACATATACTCTTTTACTCTTTTACTTGTTTCCGTCATTTGACTGCAGCCATGCTGGAGTACCGCCTTTAGTCGAGCAAATCGACCCCAGGACTTATTCTTTGGATGCCCAGTACTTATTCTATCGGCCTGTTTTGCCGAACCGCTAAGTGACGGGAACGTAAACACACCACCATCAGTTGACAAGCGATGTTGGGGAGACAAACACAGACACACAAACATATACACGCACATACATATATACATATATATACATATATACGACGGGCTTCTTTCAGTTTCCGTCTCTTTTGCCGAACCGCTAATTGACGGGAACGTAAACACACCACCGTCGTTTGACAAGCGATGTTGGGGAGACAAACACAGACACACAAACATATACACGCACATACATATATACATATATATATACATATATACGACGGGCTTCTTTCACCTTCCGTCTACCAAATCCACTCACAAGGCTTTGGTCGGTCCGAGGCTATAGTAGAAGACACTTGTCCAAGGTGTCACACAGTGGGAATGAACCCGGAACGATGTGGTTGGTAGGCAAGCTACTTACCACAAAGCCACTCCTTCGTATGTTATTATTAATTGTATGGTATTTAATATACCATTATTTGCCTATTAATTATATATATGTATTAATTATATATATGTATGTTATTATTAATTATATATATGTATAAATGCATATATTTATATACAGGTTGTCAGCCAGCCTGACAAGCCAGGCAAATTTATCCGCCTACTGTTCCTGGGAGGGTTGTGGGGATAGAGTCCTCAGGTACCGCCTCTTTAGAGTCCTACAAAAAGTGAACGTTATTTCCAGCTGGATTCCCGAGTCTGGCCAACTGAGACTTATCCAGTTATTTCGTTCTTGGTCAGCCTCTAGGTCTCCTGGAGGTTGAATCACCTTCAAGTTTCCGTCTCCCGATTATTTTCTGTGATATTCTAATTGGTCATGTTATTAGAAAGTCAGAATCGGTACCGTGACCACTGAATAAAGTGAAGTAGCGGCTAGACCTGTACACGCACGCACACACACACACACACACTCACTCACACACACACACACACACACACACACACACACACACACACACACACACACACACACACACAAACTACTCACTCACACACAGATAAATATATATACATACATAAAAGAAGTAAAAAGGGTTAATAAATCCAAGAGGATATCCATTAAACACTCAGTTTTAAAACGAATTTGGTTAACTGTATCAAACAATCAGATACCAATAAATGCAGCTGAATAAACATCCAAGGTAATTCTTCATGTATGACAAACAAATTCGAAAATCGCTTGGAAGAATTTCGAGAGATTTGGTGTATAAGACAACAAGAATAATAATGGAGAAAATCTAATTGGCGATTGCACCACACATCACCGACGATTGTGCCACATAATAAGATACAGAAAATGGTATAAAATACAAGTCATATTAATATATCCAAGAATATATGCAAAAACAACGTTATCAAGGCAATCCAAAATTGATTAGATTCAAAGTGAACTAAGAAAGAATCTAACCAATTTTGGATTGTCTTGATAACGTTGTCTTAGCATATATTTTCGGATATTTATTGCTATCTATTTGTCTAGTATTTTATACCTTTTTGTGTATCTAAATATGTTGGCACAATAGAAACCATTACTGGTAATGTATGCCGTAATCGTCAGTCAAATGTTCAAAATTTGATCATGTGATTTTCTCCGTTCTTATTCTTGTTATATATAAATATATACATATATGCATGTGTGTTTGCGTGCGTTCGTGCGTGCCTGAGTGCGTGCGTGTGTGTGTGTGTGTGTGTGCGTGTGTGTTTGTGTGTGTGTGTGTGTGTGTGTGTGTGGGTGCGTGTGTGTTTGTGTATGTATATATATGAATGTATGTATATATATATATAGGGTAAGATATAAGTTAGAGGTAATGCAGCCATCTAAGGGATAGATGTATCCATAGACACTCCTGGTATTACCGCAGTATGTATGGTCCTTGTTACAAGGTATACGGTAGTAAGTAATTTAAAAGATAAAACCATGTTTTAATAATATATATAAAGACGATAAGAAATGGAGCAATAAATAACGGTGAGAAGTGGATCGTTGGTGTTATAAAGTCATTATTTAATGAAGATGAGAATATGTTTACAACTGTAAACATATTCTCATCTTAATTAAATAATGACTTTTCCACTTTTCACTGTTATTTATTGCTCCATTTCTTATCGTCTTTATACATACACACATATATATATATATATATATATATATATATATATATATATATATATATATATATATATATATATATATTCGAAAATACCCATACAACAACTGAGGACACCGCAAAGAAAAGACAAACAGGAAAAGATCATTCCATTTATAGTGACACAAAATCCATGCCACCAGAACATCTTTAATATCGCCAAAGCGAACTTACCGATCCTTGCACAAAATAAGGAATTGAGAAATATCATTACAGATCAAAATATAACTCTCAGTAAGAGACAGCCTAAAAACTTGAAAAAGCTATTAACAAAGGCAAGGTTTGACCTCAGCAACATAAATCAAGCATTCACTGTATCCAAATGCAATGATAGCCGATGTGGTACATGCCGATCAATTCATACCGGCCCATATATGAACACAAAAACAGGGAAAATATTCACCAATGCGAACATGAACTGCAAAAGTAGAAATCTAATCTACTGCATCAAATGCCCTAATTGTGAAGAATTGTACGTTGGCCAGACAGGTAATGCACTATCGGAACGCTCACGGGTGCATCGACAACAGATTAAAAACCCAGAAGTCCGTCAAATACCACTGAGTAACCATCTAGCAACATGTGGTCATCAAACTTTTATTATATTTCCATTCCATAAACTTTACAACCGGAATGAAATTGAGAGAAAATGCAAAGAAAAGGACTTTATTAAGAAATTCAAACCCACTCTTAACAAACAATGATTAAATTTATCCTACTTGGGGTTTAAAAACATTATCCTTATAACTAAAAAACAAAAAATCTCTCAAATGTCATAATTTCTAAAAATAGCCAAACACCTACTGGGGTTCAAAAATCTTATCCCTATAACCAAAACACAAAAGATCTATCAAATGTCATCATTTCTAAAAATAAACTTGGCATCAATTCTAAAAATAGCCAAACAAATACTGCTGCTGTCCAAAGGAATTGGTATAAAAGACAGAATACCAGCCAGTCTATTACAGTCTGTTACAGTCTGTCATACCGGCCATGATGAAATACCACAAGGTATAGAAAATACGTATTCGCCTTTATATATTTATATATTTAATCCTTTATATTGAACACTCAATATTTCATATATTCAATAAGCCATATTCCATATATTCAATAAGACATATTCCATATATCCAATAAGACATTCAATACTTCATTTCATTGTACCATCCATCTTTTTTTCTATTATATATTATATATTCCATATTCTATATCCCACATAAATTTTACAAGAATATAAATAAAAAACATAAAAAACAGACAGAGTTGGAGTTCTTTTAAATAAAATTATATATATATATATATATATATATATATATATATATATATATATATATATATATATATATATATATATATATATATATATATATATATATATATATATATATATATATATATATATATATATATATATATATATATATATATATATATATATACTTATTTCGGTCATGTGGACATGTATGGTACGACATGGACGAATTTATTCAGACAAATCGATCCCAGAACTTATTTTTTAAGCCTTTTTTCTCTTTTTATCGGACCCTTTTTGATGAACGACTAGCTTACAGGTATGTATATCACACCAACGTCGCTACCAAACAGTGACGGAGGCAAAAACAAGTACAAAACAAACATATATAGATGCATACATTTACATGCGACGAGTTTTATTCAGCTTCCGCCTACTAAATCCACACATACAGCTTTTGACGGCCAAAGGTGCTATGAAAGGTACCGAAACCGGAACTACGTGATTACGAAGCACACCCCTTACCACATATCCATGCCTACCTATACACTTGCGCCTGCAAACACAGCCACACCTGCTCCAACAGGAAAATGATATAGTAAAATTGGATTTTTTACGAATTTTTACGAATTTTTACGAATTTTTACGAATTTTTACGAATTTCCTAGACAATGTCGATTTTAATTATTGTCTTCTTTTAATAAAATTTATACTAACTAATTAATAAACAGTTTTCTGCATTACAGAAGATAAATGACGTCAAATGGTGTGTTCGCTGTTCTCCCCAAAGCAAGTTGTTAGTCAATCCTTTGATGACGTCAATAGTTTGTTTGAAAATTCCACTTTTTTGTTTAGTCAAAGATTTTATTGAATATTTCGAAACATCGCATTAAGGTTTTAAATGTTATTAAGGGACCCGTTACATGTTTACACATGTTAATATTGCTTCTTAATTTTTAGTTTATATGTTTTAGTAAACATATTTTAATTATCTTTAATATTATCAGAACAAAGGTTAAGTGGAAAAGCTGGGAATTTCGGGGTGTTGTTTGTTGCAGTTATGGTCATTCGAAGGAATCTGTCTAGTGTTAGGATTTCACATCTTTTACCTACATATTGTGAGTTTGATTCTCAAAGCCTTGTTTGTCTCGGGTAATTCTCGTTACGACCTGTACAAATCATACATTTTATTCATTATGTGTGCGTGTGTGTGTGAGTATGTGCGTCTGTGTATGTATATATGTGCGTGTATATGTATATATATATATATATGTACGTGTATATATATAGTATAAGTATGTATATATTTATATATATATGTATATGTATATGTATATGTATATATATATATATATATATATATATATATATATATATATATATATATATATATATATATATATATATATATATATATATATATATATATATATATATATATATATACATATATATACATACATATATATATATATATATATATATATATATAAAAGATCAAAATAAGCAACACTGATTTTAAAGATGATTGCAGTACGCACGTTTCATGCTACTCCATTTATTTAAGTAATGCGAGCATTACATTAAATGCAAGATGTAGAGCAATCTTCAGCTGCTCGAAAATGTAGAAAATTACAGTAGAATTGACATATTATAATTGTGGCAACATTTTAAATCCAAGTGGGAAGAAGAATACATAAAAATCCATCTTGACATAGCCAAGGCTATCAGGCTAGTAATTGGTTCTAGGCAGAATTCTCTGATTTTATTGTATCTTATCTAGTAGTTATAGTATAAGGGGCAATCACTTCTAAGGAAGGTGTAAGCATTATACATGGATATGGTTATAAAGGTTTCCATAGTCAGAGTGGCAACACTATTATAGGTTGGGGTTTTTCTACTACTATCATAATGTTGGGGAATTAAACCTTAAGCATATAGATCAAATCCATCACTGGAACTGTAAAAATCTATAAAACTTTCCAAAGGTTTTGGTCGATAAATATATATAAACATGTCTTGATATGCAACTATATCCACGAGAATACACACGTAAGACATACAAATCTGCACATATACATTAATAAATACATACAAACAAAAATACCTTATTGATGGTGAAATTCTAATGAAGGAGTCTTTGATCAAAGTCAGAAACCAGGTCTTTTACTATTGGCAAGAAATCTTGAGATAAAATATAATTAAGGGGTCAGCAAATATTTGCTTCACCATATACCGAAGTTCAGAAATAGCAGCTAAAAAAGCTGAGAATCCCACAGATAGCATCACATCAAGTGATGCTATCTGTGGGATTCTCAGCTTTTTTAGCTACTATATGTGATGCTATCTGTGGGATTCTCAGCTTTTTTAGCTGCTATTTCTGAACCTCGGTATATGGTGAAGCAAATATTTGCTGATCCCTTAATTATATTTATAAATATATATGAGCTTTTACATAAGTTCTCCACCAATAATGGTGCTTTCATACCGATGGGCTTGATAAAAATTATTAATTGTTAATTGATTTATTAATTAATAAATTGATAATCCTTTACCCTTTTAATTTGTAATATATATATATATATATATATATATATATATATATATATATATATATATATATATATATATATATATATATATATATATATATATATATATATAGGGGCACAGGAGTGGCTGTGTGGTAAGTAGCTTGCTTACCAACCACATGGTTCCGAGGTCATTCCCACTGCGTGGCACCTTGGGCAAGTGTCGTCTACTATAGCCTCGGGCCGACCAAAGTCTAGACGGAAACTGAAAGAAGCCCGTCGTATATATGTATATACGTATATATATATATATATATATGTATGTGTGTGTGTATATGTTTGTGTGTCTGTATTTGTCACCCCAACATAGCTTGGCAACCGATGCTGATCTGTTTACGTCCCCATAACCCTAGCGGTTCGGCAAAAGAGACCGATAGAATAAGTAATAGGCGTCCAAAGAATAAGTCCTGGGGTCAATTTGCTCGACTGAATGTGGTGCTCCAGAATGGCTGCAATCAAATGACAAAAACAAGTAAAAGAGTAAAAGAGAGTAAAAGAGAGTAAAAGAGTATATATATATATATATATATATATATATATATATATATATATATATATATATATATGAAAGCGTGTGTTTACATATACACTCAAAATATATGAATACGATCGTAGTAGCTGGGCAGTTTATATAAATACATCAAACAGCCGCCAGGTACCCCGGTCCAGTCATGTGTAACCAACTACAATCTAGCCGCACAGCGGGTTAACAGATGCCTTTGTTAGTTAGCCTTTAATAAGACCATTTTAGTTGTTAATGACCGTATGCAACGCTACCTCCTTAAGAGCGCGAGCGTGGGTGTGTCCACGAGACCACTAGTGTGTGTGTTTGTGTGCGCTTGCGTGTGTGTGTATGTACATATGTATATGTGTTTATGTCAACACGTGAATACTTATTTTCATTTTATCTTTAAACTCTTATCTTTTGACCTTTTTATCTTTTGCTATTTTACTATATGTCATGTAGTCACTATGAACAATAGTCAGACCAATTAACCGGTTATAACCCTGAAATTGTGTCCATCGCCTGTCATTATAGCCAACAACCTACTGGCAAAAGCAGCATGTTGTATAAACGAACCAAGCGAAACGGAGTATATTGAGTGAGGTAGCTTCTTTAAAACAAGACACCTAACGAGATGCACGTACGCTAAAGAATGCAACACAACCAGTTCTATAGTATCCCACCCGCAAGAGACCGACGCAAGATTGGTCGAAACGATTGTTGTGATGAATAACGATTTTCTTGAATTCTATTTTCCGTTTCCCTCATTCATTACAACCTCTGCGGAATATCTTCTTTTATTCTTTTACTTGTTTCAGTCAAATGACTGCGGCCATGCTGGAACATCACCTTGAAAGGTTTCTTTTAGTCGAACAAATCGACACCAAGACGTATTTTTAAGCATAGTAGTTATTTAATTAACCTCTTATGCCATACAGCTAAGTTACGAGGACATAAATACACCAGCACCGGTTGTCAAGCGGTGTTGGGGACACAGACACAAAGACACAAACAAAGACACACACACACACACACACACACACACACACACACACACACACACATATATATATATATACATACGATGAACTTTTTTGACTTTTCGTCTAGCAAATCCACTCTTTAGGCTTTCGTCGGCCCGAGGCTGTAGAAGCTCAAAGTACTACGAAGGTGCCATGCAGTGGGACTGAACTCGAAACCATGTGGTTGGGAAGCAAGCTTCTTACTACACTATCACACCTGCGCCTATGCATGTGTGTGTCTGTGTTTGTGTTTGTGTGTGTGTCTGTGTTTGTGTTCGTGTGTGTGCATGTGTGCGTGTGTATTTGTGTGTGTGAACAGTAATGCCTCGATATATGAGTTGGTTTGTTCTCGGAGACCGTTCGTAAAGCGAAAACTCTTAAAAGAGAGCAATAATTTCCCATAGTAGCAATGTTATATATTGTAATTAATTCGTTCCCAGAAGAATATTTTACCTACAAAATTTATAATACTCGTAAATAAATGGCAATAAAATAACAGTAGAATATAAAAAATATTTTATGTAAAGTAAAAAGAATGTCAAGATTATTTATATTAAAAAATATAATCGTTTTCTAAATAACTTTCACACGCACTAGAATCGTACACACCATCACTTGTAAATGTAATCGCCGATTCAAAAGCACTCGTAGACGGACTTGTAGATTTCTTTTTAACATAGAATCATGTCTAGAGTTGTTTATTTAGAAGAAGCTTTATTTCGTTCTCTATAAGTTTCTCGGTAACACATAGAAGCACTAGTTATTGTGGTAGAAAGTTTTGAACTTCATCTAAAATTTGGGTCTTGTGCTTGAAAAATAAAACTCGTAAACCAGGTATCTCGTAAACCGGTTCCTCGTAAAGTAAGGTATCATTGTATATATATATATTATCTATGCACACAGATTCAAACCAAATGAGAAAATTTTTCCATTGTTGCTCGAACTGCTAAAAATAAGAATCAAGTCTCCCTCAATGCCACAAGAAATGAAAGGACACATTGGATAAGAAGAAAACAAAGATTATGTTTCTAGCTTGAATATTGTAAACCATAGATCTACTTGATCATGTTCAATGTAGAGCTAAACAGCAACACCATGTTACACACATATTAATTGCAATACTCACACACATACACACACAGATATATTCACTCACATGCACACACACTTAAAAATAGCAATACGCATAAACATACATTTTAACGATTGATCAAACTCTTTCTGTTGTTTCCTTCTCTCTGTCTTTCTGTGTGCCTTTTTGTGTGTATTTCTCTCTGTCCCTCTGTATCTCTCTGTCTGTTTCTCTCTCATTCCTTGTCGCTTTCTCTCTCGCTGTCTCTTTCCCTTTCTCTCTCTCTCTCTCTCTCTCTCTCTCTCTTTCTCTCTCTTTCCCTGTCTGTCTCTGTATATCTATCTTTCATATTCCTTCCGACTTTCCGTATTTTCCCTCCCATTTCTTCTCTTTGTCTTTTATATTATTCTTTCACTCCCGTTTCATTTTCCTCTTTCCTTCCTCTCTCTCTCTCTTTCCCTGTCCCACTTTCTCCCTCCCTCTCTCTCTCTCTCTCTCTCTCTCTCTCTCTCAGACACACACACACACATATACACACAGGTATTACACAAACAGTTTTTAAACCAAAATTATCCGGAAACAACCGAAATATAGCCAGACATAAAGAGATTGTCGTTTGCTAATTGCTTAGATTCACATCACTTATGCTTTGCGAAGACAACTAAATTCAACATTGCACATGAAGTACCTTATTAAATTCATTGAAAAATGTTCATTTCTTTTTTCACGACTTATAAAATTGCACTTATCCTGTCATCTATCTCGAAGCGACTAAGACAGATTCCTTAAGAGGAAATTCGTATTGTTTATACAGTTTTCAGTCTTTGGTATTCACATAATCAATCACCAATCTCTTATTGAAGAAGCCATCTAAAGTTTAAACTGAAGGCAAAGTACTTTATTAAATTCATCAAAAAATATTCAGCACAATCAAATTAACTTAGCTTTTTCAAAAGTTATGGGCGACGGTACTGCTTGTTTAGAACTGTGTCACTCTTTTTCAATAATATCACAAATTACCGAGAGCTGTCTGCACAGTACATATGCAATAAATGGTGACATTTTTTTTTATCCCTAACAACTCAATGCGGGAATATCAAGCGTATACAAGTAGGGAACATATGGCGATGATGTTGAATTGACTGCCATTAGTGAATTGTACAATGCAGCAATTCAGGTTCATCGCAAAATTGACGATGAAAATTTTCTTCTTCGGTTCGCCATATGTGGTCGAACGGGAAGGAAGACATCTTTTTTATATAGAGGTCATATTGGCAAGGACTAATATGATGTTCTCTTTCCCATTAACAGTCATGAACATAAGGGAAATTTTAAGGGAAAAGAAACATCACAATGCAGTGTAAAAAGAATGAAAATTCAAAATATAATTGCATTTAATGCAAAAAAAAAAAGAAATAGAAGTGAAAAGAAATTAAGAAAAATATGGTTCCAAAAGTGAGCGAATATGAGAAGAGGACAAAAACAAGAAAGTAATAGAGATAGAGAAACAGGATTCCAGAGTAGAAGGAAATTATAAAAATAACAAAGCATAAGGAAAAAATAAGACAAAGAAATAAGATTGCAAGAAAGGAGAGAGAAAAAGATAGAAGAAATAGAACACGGGAGAAAGAGAAAAAAAGGGGAAGAAAATTTCTTGTTGAGAAAATGTGTAGAAAAAGTATGGACGGAATCTATAGCGATTAATTATGATCCTGATCATGATTATACATTTGAAGACATTATATTCCAAGGATTTATGTGTAAAACATGTAACAAATGCGACGTTAGATAGGAAGTGGGACAAGGAATCGTTAGGGATGTGCTGTTCTAATGGTAAGGCCCGTTTTACCTAAAATTGAGCCAGAATGATTTATAAAAACAAGTCTTCATTTGAATACCACTTCAAAAACAAAACATTTTAACATTCGAACATATAACTGTATTTTCCAAATTCAATCATTTGGAGTTTAAAATATTAAAAGAAGTAATTAATTTATGTCGAAATTTGAAGTTCAAGGAAAAGATTTATCACAGAGTTGACTCCTTTAATAATCCTTTACAGAATAAAGATTCACAATCTTTACGGACGTTTATATCATAAAGGTTCAAAACAAAGCACAATATCGCAACTAGAACTGACCAAACACAAGATCTGAACTTATTTTAAAGCTGCAATACATGCTCAATGAAATGAAACTTTCGTTAGAAGCTTTCGATATGCTTTAGAATGTCCTTGAACTGTGGAATTTGAAGTTTCCACTGATGTCGGCACAAGACCATTTGGAGAACATATCTCCTTATTTAATGTTGCTGCGTATGTAGAAGTAGCAAAATCATCGTTTATATGTTTCTTTACAATATTCTTTGTTTTTTGTTAACGGAGATGTTGGATGTCACTTACATACACCACAAGGTGGGGGAATCACTTCCAGCAAGCTGTATTCGTTGTGTATTTTTATGGCTATCGACTGATGATTTGCTGTAATTTGCTTAATCATCTTCATTACTGCAATGTTCTTTTCCACCAGATTTTTTGAATTAGAATTCATGATGAAACCTACACTGTCCCATTAGCTACTATTGCAAAAAGAGTTGTTTCTATAGGTAGGGAAAAATCACATGAACAGGAACTAAAAAGAGTCCTTTCTTTAAGGGAGGGGAAATTTTTCTTGATACTCGTCGCTAATGCGAAAATTGCGACAAAAGAAAATAAGTAGTTTTGGTTATTGCATCTTCAAGTTCTTTTCTCCAGTTTCCTTACTTCCAGAAGAAAAAGCAGCCCATTCTATTTCCGAATTATGCCAAAGACATATTTTTCGATAGCTACTGTAAATTTGTTTCAATATACAACAAAGTTAATGATATAATCATTGTTGGCCTCTATAGGTGACCTCACGCACCTCTACTTTACTTTTAAGAGTCCATCAACAAAGTCAAGTCCTTTCTCCAAAAATACAGCTCTACGGAGTTAATAATGGCGGGTGATTTTAACCTTCCTTATGTGAAGCGGCCTACAAATAATCTGAAGAAGGTAACTACTTCCCAACACCAAACAAAGCATGAAAAGAATTGTTATTTGATTTAATGGATGACAATTTATCCTATCCCATCTAGCGCTTCAGCCAACAAGACAAGACAAAGTATCTTGGACCGGATATTAACAAACCACTCTAGCTCCATCCATCACATTTCAATCGAAAATAACTTCTCTTTTACCACGACTTTGCAACCTTAGTTTCCGGCATGTGAAAGCTAAACCATTCATTCCCGCCCCAGTTCAACTGTTGGACAACGTCGGTCTTCACAAAGCAGATTCGAGAGTAATTAGAAAATATCTGACATTTATCGACTAGTCCTTCACTCACAGTTCCTCTCGTACTGAAGCAGCATGGCAGAAGTTTGAGAACATTGACATCTATACATGCTCAAAACACGCTCCTACGAAACTCTCAAGTACAAACAGAAGTAGTTCCCAGAAAACAAAAAAAAAAAGCGTTTATCGAGAGAATCACAAGATTTAATTTTAAAAATCAACCAGTTAAAATATTGCCGTCGGTAGCATCCACAGTCAATAGCAATGAATATACTTGAGTTGGTAAAATATCAGGTGTAGAACAGTACGAAAATGTACATCAATAATCAAAGGGCTGCAGAAGAAAACTGTGTTATTAAAAAGATCAAACACAAAACTGTTCTATTCGTTTACCAATAAACGTAAGACCTCTATCTCACCCGTTGGTCCACTGATTGATGATAACAACATTCTTCACCATGAAGCTAAAGAAATAGCAGAGGACCTACAAAAACAGTATTGCTCTGTCTTTAGTGATCTCACTTGAGCTGACTTATATTTTAACAAACTCTATCCCCAACATATTTCTGACATAAATTTCACTGTCTTAGAGAAATAAATTAAACCGATTATTGTTCTGCAGTAGACCCTGATAGATTTCCGTTAGTGTCATAAAGGAATTCAGACATCAACTTACATCGCCTCTAAACAGCCTTCGGAAAAAAGATTCATATTCAGGCTACATACAAAAACAGTTGTCCCAATCTGTCATCTCAGTTTTCGAAAAGGGAACAGATCACTTGTAGCAACCCAATTACACTCACCTTCCACATCATCGAAGTGTTTTGAAAGGGCGTTGAGATCAAGAATAACTTGCTTCTTGGAGAGTAACAGTACCGCAAATTCCACCCAGCAGAGCTTTCCTTGCCGTTGAGAATGCCTAACACAGCTTTTATATAGTTTCATATAGCGCCGATAATATCACTAAAGTTTTGGTGGAGGGCTCGACTACTAATGCTATATATCTTAACTTCAGCAAAGTCTCCAACTAAGTCAACCACAACATCCTACTGTTCAAACTGTTCGATTTTGGAGTCCGGTGTAATATGTTGCACTAGTTAAAGTATTTCCTGGTGAACTGAACAGATTCGATGGATTAAGTGTTTCTCGATTAAGTATTTCCTGATTTGATAGAATTCACTCAAGCACAGCAAAAGTTGAGCTCCTCAAGGAATTAGGCTGGGACTATTTCTTTTCATATTCTATAAACATCTCAATGTCATCAAGGACAGTACAGTATGTATATTCGCACATGATTCCAAGCTCCCAAAGCATATGAGGAGAATAATACCTTTTTAGAGTCTTGAAACGCGCGCGCGCGCGTGTATGCGTGTATGTGCTTCCATAGGTTTGATAAAATAGCGAAGTTACAGCTAACTTTCCAATTCTTCAACTCAAGAAGCACTGCTATTTCGGCTGGAGTATATAATATAATATAATATAGGACAAAATAATGGAAAGAACTAGCATCAGAGCATCATAATTTTGAAAAGCTTGTTTATTTTCATGTTTTATGATTTATTATTAATGTTGCTTAATATATTTTGCTAAAATTGCTGTTTCTTTTCAGATATCATCAGAAAAAGGTAACTAAAATTCATTAAAACGACAGATCTATCGAACTTTCAAGGAGGTCAAATAGTTGGTGCTCGTATGGCAGGCGCTAGCGTAACGAAAACAGCCGAAATGTTTGGTGCATCAAGAAGTATTGTCTCGAAGGTAATGGCAGTCTTTGAGAAAATCGGATAAACCGTCTCGTCGAAACAAAACTCCGGAAGAAAACCAAAACTTTCAGATAGGGACCGTCGGACTCTTACGCGAATTGTTAGAAAGGTTCACAAAAGTACAGCTCCTACAATTACTGCAGAGCTTAATGACCACCTTGAGAACCCAGTTTCCACAAAAAAAAAAAAATCTGCACAAACCCGGATTTCACGAGAGTGCAGAAATCAGAAAACCATTACTTTAAAAAAGAAACGTTACATAGCGTTATAGTGGAGTGGAAGAATGTCATTATCTCAGACAAGGCATTCTTTACCTTATTTCCGAATACAGAAAAGATGACATTTAAAAAGTTAACATAATATAAATGAACAAATGATGGGACTGACTGGAAGACATTACGGAAAGAATGGGAGGACGGGTTTAGCTCGGACCCCACGAGCCCCGCCTCTTATATATATGTGTGTGTGTGTGTGTGTGTGCGTGTGTGTGTGTGTGTATTTATGTGTGTGCGTGTGTGTGCGTGTGTGTGTGTGCGGATGTGTGTATGTATGCGTGTGCGTGTGTGTGTATGTATGCGTGTTCGTGTGTGTGTATTTGTGTGTGTGCGTGTGCGTGTGCGTGTGTGTGTGTGTGTGTGTATGTGTGCGTGCGTGTGTGTGTGTATGTGTGTGTGTGTGTTCTCTCGAGATCAAGACTTGTTTTAACTTCTCTTTCTAGCAATGCTGGTGGGGACTCTCAGTGACGACTTTACTCGTGCCTTTTGGTTCTGTATTGCGAATAGCTACCATAACAATTCATATACATATATGTATATATTCTTTTATTCTTTTATTTGTTTCAGTAACTTGACTGCGATCATGCTGGAGCACATCCTTTAGTCGAACAAATCCACCTCAGGACTTACTCTTTGTAAGCCTAGAACTTTTTCTATCGGGTACGTTGGCCGAACCGCTAAGGGAACAAACACAGACACACAGACACATACACGCACACATACATACATACATACATACATACATATATACATACATATAAATATACGACGGGATTTTTTTAGTTTCCGTCTACCAAATGCACTCGGTTCGAGTTTTGGTCGGCCCGAGGCTATAGTAAAAACACCTGCCCAAGGTACCATGCTGTGGGACTGAACCTAGAACCATGTAATTGGGAAACCAGCTTCTTACCACACAGCCACTCCTGGTGCAGTGTATGTGTGTGTCTGTGCATATATATGCGTATGTGTGTGTGTGTGTGTGTATATATATATATACATATATATATATATATATATATATATATATATATAGAGAGAGAGAGAGAGAGAGAGAGAGAGAGATAGACACATATATATGTTGGGTTGGCAAGTAAGTTACCGCCGTTTTTTAAATTTAAATTTTTAAAAGTTTTAATAAAAAATAGCAGCTAATTAATCACTAATGTATTCACCCTTGTTGCTTACAACTTCCTCCTCACTTTCAACAACATTTTCAATACCTCGTCGGTAGAAATTACCCGATTCAGACTCGAAAAATTGATCCAACCAAGCTCTCAATTCTGCATCAGTATTGAACGAAACTCCGTGCATAGCATTTGAAAGAAATCGAAAGAGGTGGGAATCCGTTGGTGCCAAATTAGGAGAGTACGGCGGGTGTGGCAGCACTTCCCAGTCATGCGTTTGATGGTTTCCTCGGTCATATTGGCGATATGAGGGCGGGCGTTGTCGTGCAGCAGAAGAACTATTCTCTTGAACAGCCGTGTTGAATCGTTCCATCTGTTGAACGTAGAGTTCCGCGTTGACCATTTGGTTCCGTTCAAGCAATTCGTAATGGATAATCACTTCCCAGTCCCACCATACGCACAGCATCGTTTTACACGGATGAAGATCTTGTTTCACGCGCAGTGTCGCTTGTTTACCGGGATTAAACCATTCCTTACACTGCTTCATATTAATGTATAGGCACCATTTTTCGTCGCCAGTATCGATTCGGTAAAGAAATCGTTGCTTGTGTCCATGAGTTGAGCGGTGACGAGCAAGCAAACGAGCGGAGATTGTGGTACGTTGATTTTTGTTGTTACTTAAAGTATGCGGAACCTATGCTCAATACTTCTGAACCTTTCCCATGGAGTCAAGATGCTTCTCTATAGCAGTGTGGGAGCATTCCATTTTATCTGCCAGTTCCCTTGTCGTTTGACGAGAATTTTCGTGAAAAAGTTGGTTTAATCGCTCTTCGCCGAACTCAACTGGACGGTCAGAATGAGGTGCGTCTTTGAGGTCAAAATTTCCATTTATGAACTTGGCATACCAATCACGAGCGGTTCTTTCAGCTATGGTACCCTCTCCATACACAGCACAAATGTCGTGAGCAGCTTTTACGGCCTTAGAACCTTGATTAAAAGCAAAAAGAAGGAGGTGTCGAAAATGCTCGTTTTTCTTAACTTGACATTCCATTTTAATGATATGAAAACAAACAAAATTCAACCAGAATAAAAATAAACAAACAAAATAGATTCCAAAATTTAAAAATTCAACAAATTCTAAAATTTAAGAAAAACAGCAGCAACTTAGTTTCCAACCCAATATATATATATATATTGTTGTTGTTTGTCCTTTCTACCCCTTGTGGAGCATAGGGCAGGTTTCCCGGTTTCCATGACGTACGTGTTCCCCGCTAGATGGACGCAACACCAGTCCATCGCAGCTTTTACTCAAGAAACAGGAAGAAAGAGTGAGAAAAAGTTGGAGCGAAAGTGTACAACAGGGGTCGCCACCACCCTCTGCCGGAGCCCTCGTGGAGCTTTTAGGTGCTTTTTCGCTCAACAAACACACACAACGCCCGGTCTGGAAATCGAAACCGTGATCCTCCGACCGGGAGTCCGCTGCCCTAACCACTGGGTCATTGTGCCTCCACACACACACACACACACACACACACACACACACACACACACTTACACACACACATACACACACACATACACACACATATATATACACACAGACATGACAAAAGTAAAGAGACACTCCATAAAACATGTTTTATGTTTATTCTAACTTCTAAAGGTTTATACTTTTTATTAATTGACTTTTTTATGTTTAGGTTCTATATGTTTAATCATACCATGTACAAAAAAAAAGCCGTCTGATTTTCAAAGAGGACGTACTTGGTTCATTCAGAAGGTGGATCTCGGTTCCTACAGTTAATAGACTGATTATGCAATTCACTTGAGACGCGAAGGCATCCACATCACCTTGCCTAGATCAACCAAGGCCCTCTGACAAGACCCTTCTCTTTGCTAAGAGAAGTGTAGAGGATAGTCCCAGAACAGCTGTCAGCTATTTCCACAATCTTGGTTACTATGGCAATGCAACAAGAAGGAAGCCGCTTTTTCGACCAGCCAACATCAAGTGGAGGAAAGATTGGGCCAGTGATATGGTGGAGAGACATTAGCCTTTTGGGATACTGTCATATTCTCTGATGAGTCCAGATTTGTTGTATTTTCTGACAATGGCCGAGTGTGGGTCTGGAGAATGTGTGATCAAGAATTTGATGTGAAGAGGTTGCAGCCAACAATGAAACACGACAGCTATTCTGTGATGGTCTGGGGAGCAATTTGGAGCATTGCTTGATCAGAGCTGGTGGAGTGTGAAGGAAATATAAACTCAGATAAATATGTGTACATATTGTTGAAATGGCTCCTTCCTATCTTCTCCAGCAGTGAAAGGATTAAAGAAGACTATTTATGGAAGGTGGGGCTCTTTGATATATGGCTAAAATGACGCAAGACTTGTTGGATGAGATTGTCATTAAAAAAGCTTCCATGGCCAAGCCAGTCACCAGATATGAACCCTATTGAACACCTCTGGGACATAATGGACAAGACACTTCACAAAAATAACAAGAAAGCATCTTCAGAGCCAGATCTTTTGAGTTTACTGCATAAAATTTAGTAAGAAATTCCGTGAGTAATACGCAAAAATGAAAATAATACTGACATCTCATTTTACCAGATATATTTAGCAAAATTGTGTCAAAATATCTTTAAATACTAAAGAGTAAATTCATCCAAAAACATTGCCATTGGCTCCAACCACGACCTCCAGAAGACTTCTGAATTCCCTGCAATTCTTCTGGACGGTTTCCTTCTTTAAAATGGTGAATACTGCCATAATCATTGCCTTCAATTCATCTTTGAGGTTACAAAGAGTTTTGCAGGTCCTTCGCTCAAATGCATCCCATACTTAATAATCAAGGTGGTTGCAGTCTGGCTAGATAGGGGTGGTGTGGTCACAGAAATTGTCTGACCGCTGTGATTGGGTTCTCTTTCTTTTGTGGCATGAGGTAGAGTCCTGTTGCGAGACATAGGGTCTTCCAGCAGCTACCCTCTTGACCCAGCGCAGCTCTATCTTCTTCAGGCACCATATTGGCCTCCGTGTTGAGTATGAGGACATGCTGGAAGATAAATGCAGGCATAACGTGGCCATCACTAGTGCTCACTCCAAACACCATGTTGTTTGATTTTTATCACTGTCGGTACATGTTTTGGCGACACGCCAAGCCAACGGCTGTTCTCTGTGTCTACCATCTGTTCGTTTTGGAACTTCCGGCGCGAATGCTAAGCAGTACAGCATATCTCTTCTAAATTCCTGACAGAGTGAATTGCATGATTGTGCTGTTTTTTCTCACATGTAGTGCCCAACTGACCCTACTATACTGTGTAGTCGACATAGTCAAAAACAGACAATGTGCATGCACGAAATTAAAAGTATAAAATGGTGACAATTTACCCATTGCACCCTGTATATATAAATATATATATATATATATATATATATATATAATCTTACACACCTGCGTATATGACACAATAATATCAAAGTATACATAGTAAAATTAAACACACACGCGTATATATTTTTCTCTCATATAACTATGGTTTTGACAAACGTATATACATACAAATATAGAAAGATATAATATCCTTATCAGAGCAAAGGTGAGTTACGTAAAGTAAAAAAGATGAAACATTCTGAATATCTAAATTATTTTTTCTGCTTAGATTTTATCTATTCTACATATATGTACGTATGTAGGCCTGTACGTATGTAGGCTTGTACGTATGTGTGCGTGTGTGTGCATGTGTGCGTGTGTGAGTGCATCACACTTTCATACACTAGTATGTGCGCTACATTACTCTTTATATAATTGCGTGTGCGTATATATATATATATATATATATATATATATATATATATATATATATATATATATATATATATGTGTGTGTGTGTGTGTGTGTGTGTGTGTGTGTGTGTGTGTGTGTGTGTGTGATCTTTTATCTATTTCAGTTATCTGACAGCGGACATGCTGGGGACACGCCTTGAACATTCAGTTACATGAATCGACGTCAGTACTTAATCTTAACTTATTCTTTCGTTCTCTTTTGTCGAAAAACTAAGTTATGGGTATGCAAACACACTTACACGGGCTGTCAAGCAGGGTGGGGGACAAACACAGACAGAAGGACACACATACGCATACACATATTCGGCAGACTTCTTTCTATTCCCGTCAACCAAATACACTCACAAAACTGTGGTCACCCGAGGCTATTGCAGAGAACACGTGACGAAGCTGCCACGCAATTGGACTGAATCTGGGACCATGTGGCTGAGAAACAAACTTCTTCGTGCGTGGTTTTAATATATTTATTCAGATTTCAACCAATTTTAGAAATTTTATTTACATGTTGTTGTATGGGGTACATTATTTATTCAGAGGTATTTTACTTATTATGGGTTTATACCCTTAATATTATTGTTATAATTATTATTAATCGTAGTGCTGGTGTAAATATCATTTAATATTATAATCATTAATGTAACTAACAGTTGTGGTCATTTAAATTGCTTAAACGTAGATTTTCTTAAGTGTGGACATCTTAGAACTTGTTCCTGTCTTGTGTTTATAAGAGTAAATTTAAAACTGGAAATTTTGTACAATTCTTTCGCACAAAGTCTACATATATTATCGCCTATTCTATAAGGATTTGCCTAAATAATTATTTCTCAAGCAATAGAATATAATTTGTTACTATCTTTTAGTGCCCAATTTAGTTTACTAAGGCTAGTAGTATTTATTGTGTTCCTATTTCTAAATGGACTTAAGAGATTGGCAATTTTTTGATTAATATGACGTGAGCTAGCTCTGATATAGAAGTTCTCCCAGCTCCGATATAGAAGTACACCCTATTCTACGAGATAAGCTTACATCTGCATACAATACTTTTATATCTACAGTTAGAATTAAGCGGACAACCCTGTTCCTTGCATAATCGCATTTGATAGTTCTACTACTTCCGATTCAGTTTAACTAAGGATAATTTCTAAAATATCCTGTCTATCTTTCAAAGCCATTACTCTTTCTCACATAGACAATATTCTGAGTACTGCGCTTTCTAGGATTCACACCCTCTACTTCCAGGCTAACGCGGGAGTTTGTTCAGATAGTTTCCATTTTATTGATTGTCAAACCATAGCTCTTATCCTGATACTTGGGTTACTTATGGTTTCTTCACTCAAGTTGACATTGTTGCTATTTATTGAACTACAACTATTATTCTGGTTTCTATTGTTGTAATTGTTTATATGGAAACTGTTTAATCTACTAGTGTTATGTGCTGCTGCTATTTGTGCTGATAGAAAAGGCTAATCTAGCCCTATATTTATTAAATATGCTATAGTGTTTAATGGCTTTTTGGACACATGTATATGCGTGTATGTATATATGTATACACACACACACATGCATAAAAATACATATTTGTGGTTGTATATAGCCATGTCACTGATGCTCTGGCTTTGGTAGCTAGTGGGTTTTAAGACAGAATTACATACCTAAGGCTACCATAATCAACAAACTCAATACCGTAACGATATCTGCTTTGTCCTTTGATGTTAAAGGACAAATGGATAGGTTCTTTAGATCAGTTAATAAATTAACACTCTTTTTTTATTATTTTTGGTGCATAAAAGCACATCATAGCTATCGGCAGCGGCATTCAATCATTGCTACTTCCGCTGCTGCGACTAGCAAATTACATGAATATTTTACCTGCCGCTATTAACAACGCTTCTGTCACTCTTTATATTTTATTTTTTTGATAAACGCTCTGGCTTTTAGCGACATCAGTGTCTCATTTGACTCTGTATATCTATGTATAAGGCTAGCGCAGCAGTTAACGCTATTTCCATTACCGAGGTATCTATCATTGACAAGGCGGGTACAGCCCAAAATTATGTGATCAGGCACTCCTGGCATAACAATACTATGATGTGCTTTTAAAAGATAGCTATGATGTGCTTTTAGGCACCAAAAAACCATATGAGAGTTTTTTATCTCCCAGTAAATATCTAAATATTTGTGCAGCATCCACTTTTAATTGGTGAATATTTTACTTTATCTTTAGCGTTTACCTATTTCAGTCACTTAACTGTGGCCATGGTGGAACACTGCCTTGAAGGCTTTTTTAGTCGAACAAATCGATCCAAGACTTATTTACTTATTAAGCCTAGTACTTATACTAGCGGTCTCTTTCACCGAATTGCTAAGTTGCGGGGACGTAATCTGACCGACACCGTTTGGCAAGCGGTGTTGGGGGACAAACACAGACACAAAGACACGCATACATATGGCGCAGGAGTGGCTGTGTAGTAAGAAGCTTGCTTCCCAACCACATGGTTCCGGGTTCAGTCCCACTGCGTGACACCTTGGACAAGTGTCTTCTACTATAGCCTCGAGCCGACCGAAGTATATTTGTCAGTCGGAAACTGAAAGTAGCCCGTCGTGTATACACACACACACACACACACACACACACACACACACGCACACACATACACACACACACACACACACACACACACACACACACATATATACATATATATATATATATATATATATATATATATATTTATATATATCCAAATATATGTGTATGTGTTTTTTGTGTGTGTGTGCGTGTGTATGTATGTATTTGTGTGTAAGGGATTGTCCCCACACCATCGCTTGACAATCAATGCTGATGTGTTTACGTCCCCATAACTTAGCGGTTGTTCGGCTAGAATAAATACTAGGCTTACAAAGAATAAGTGCTGGGGCTCGATTTGTTCGACTAAAGGTGGTGCTCCAGCATGGTCGCAGTCAAATGGTTGAAACAAGTAAGAAAAAAGAATAAATATATAGACGGGCTTCTCTCAGTTTCCATCTACCAAATCCACTTACAATTCTTTGGTCGGCCCGAAGCTATAGTAGAAGACACTTGCCCAAGATGCCACGCGATAAGATTGAACCCGAAACCATGTGGTTGGATAGCAAGCGTCTTACCACACAGCCAATATGATGTGTATATATGTGTATGAGCGCATGCATACGTAAGGTGAGAATGTGTGTTTAAGTCTAACGTTCATGTGTGTGTATGGGTATGGGTGTTTGTGCTCGTGTCACGTGTATCTTAATACATTTGCACGTCTGTGAGTGAAGATTTGTGTGTGTGTTTGTTTTTTTAGTGAATATTCAAAAGTATTTGTATATGCTTGCGTTTGTGTGTGTTAGAGTGCACAAAGCAATGAGAAACCTGAAAAAATTAGTGATTAAAGATTGTTTAAGATATTTTATTCGACTTAAAAGTTATGAACAATTTTCGAAAAAGGGAAAGAAAAAATAAAACAGGATAAAAAAATGTTTAGATTAACTGAAAACTTGTTAGCTATGCAGCTAGAATTGTCTTTTAAAATCTCAAATGCAAAGACATTTTTATTTATATTTTTTCTTACAATTTTTTTTTTTCGTTTTCAATATAAACAACAAACAAAAGAAAACATGACGTAACGCGGATTTTGGAAACCCATAATTTAAGGGAGAATTTGAAAATTTCATCCTCACCTCCTTAGTTATTTCTTATTAGACAAACAATACTGTATCTTGAAAATCTTATTTAATTATTATAGAGCTTCTCTTTGGATATGTTTGTTAGGAAAAACATCTGTAGAACGCCAACGCATTATAATTGTTTTTTTTATTTTCCCTTTTTTATGCTTCTTATTGAATTCGTAATGTAAAACCTTTTAGCTACCTGCTCAACATTGCATCGTCTTTTTTTGTGGTATAAAATATTTACTGTAAATTTAGTAAGCATAAATTTTGCAGGATTATAGGAGAGGGATCAATGCTGTGTTTTTTTATGTTTTACAAAACCCCATTTAGTTTTCCATGATAATTTTCCGAAAACAAAAAAAAAGAAGAAAAAGAAAAATTAGAAAACAAAACACAAGCAAGAAAAAAACATAATAAAATTATTTGAAACAACGAAATTCCTGAAGAGAAGTAAATGGTTAATTAATTTAGATTCGATTCCGATCTTAGGATTATTCAAGACTGCGTTTAGGAAGAACACTGAAAAAAAGAATGGAACATAAGAAAAAAGTTCATATATAAAACATGCGTTATTTAACTTAAAATCGGTGAACATTTTGATTTTTCAAAGATAAATTTTAGATTTGAGATGAGA
>NC_142944.1:44027044-44029544 GCF_046866305.1 Octopus bimaculoides | reverse complement strand
ATGAAAGAGAAGAACTAAACTAAATTATGATATAGAAAAGAAAATTGAAAACACAATGTCGGGCACGGAAACAAAAAAAAAAAAAGAAAAAGAAAACTACAATAATCTTTTCTACAATAGGCACAAGACCTGAAATTTTGGGCAAAGAGGGTTAGTCGATTCATCGACCCCGGTGCTCAACTGGTACTTATTTTATCTATCCCGAAAGGATGAAAGGCAAAGTAGACCATGGCGGATTTTGAAATCAGAACGAAAACACCTGCGAAATGCAGTTATGCATTTTCTCCGGCGTGCTAACGGTTTTATCAGCTCGCCGCCTAAAAAATAATAATAACAAATGAAAGATTAACAATTTTTTTTTTTTACTGTTAAACAATTTCAAGTTGGCAATATACAAAAAAGTAAAGAAACAAGATGAAAATGGGTAAACGCTCAAAATCCACCAAAATTCATCTAAGACAAAATAGAAGCCATCCATCGAGATGGTTCGGGAGATTTGTAACGTGGAGAAGAACTGGACACATATTTTTTACATTGTTCTTGTATGTTTTATTTGGTTTTTTTTTAACACTTCTTTTGAAACGCTCACAAAATTGTCTTGACAAAAAAAATTTAATTAAAAAAGAAAAAAAAAATGTCTGTATATATTTGAAGGATTGCGTTTTGCCAACTCAACTAAATAAAACGGAAATAATATTACAGAATAATGATAATTACATTATGTAAATGTCAAAATTTTCAAAACCAGCAATACGAGCAACAGTACAATCTTATTGAAAATAACAAACAAGCATACATACATAGGAACACACAAGAAGTTTTCTCCTCAATGTTGCTGTCACGTGATGTAATATGTTTGATTTTTCAATGAAATTATATCAACGAGATAATAAATGTTTAATTCTACATCAGTAAATATTCACAGTAAATAGTTGTATGTTTTTTTCTGTATCTCGAATAGCTGCTTCATTATTAACATTTTTTTCTACCCACATATATAAAATGTTTATGCGGAAAAGAAACATACATACATTCATACATACATATATATACATACATCCATATGTACATATATATATATATGTATATATATATATATATATATATATATATATAAATATATATATATATATATATATATATATATATATATATATATATATATATATATATACATATATATATATATATATACATATACACATTCATACATATACATATATATATATACACACATATATATACACACACATACACACATATATTATATATACATGTGTGTGTGCGTGCGTGCATGTATGTATGTATGTATATGTACATACATATATGCATATCGTAAATAAGTGCATATATATGGTACATATATTGTATATTAGCATACACTTATACATATATATGTATATATACGTATGCGTACACACACATCACACTCAGACACAGCCATACTCACCCACACACCCACACACATGTACATATATATATAAACAAAATAAGAATATTTAAGACATTCAGTAGAGTCAAATGCATTTACTTATATAGTCAAATAGCGATAATACAGCGCCTAAAAGATAGTATTTCTCTATCGCCTTATTATTATCTAGCATCTCTGGACAGGAAATTTCAAGTCACATTGTATTATCATTAACGGACTATATATATATATATATATATATATATATATATATATATATATATATATATATATCTGTGTGCGTGTGTGCATGTGTATGTGTGTGTGCATATGTGTGTATGTGTGTGTGCGCTTGCGTGTATACGTATGTGTGTGTACAGACTTGCACACTTAAACGGATACACACACATATATATGTGTGTGCATATATGTGTAAATATATATATACGGGCACAGACACACATACACACACATATATATATATATACGTATATATTAATATCTATACGTATATATGTATGTATGTGTTTGCATGCGGTTGTTTATAAAGGCAGACGTATATGTGGGTAAAATATACATTTATTTGTACATAAAGCACAGTTCTGTCACACTAAAAAGGATACACCAACAATAATATTATACGTCACTGTAACAGAACTATATAAGGTAGAATCCTCATAAAAGACTTGTAATAATAAAAACGTGTCATCTACATCGAATCAGACGCACGCTTAAACACTCAAAGATGTGTGCGTTTGTATGTATGTATGTATATATATATATATATATATATATATATATATATATATATATATATATATATATATATATATAAATATATATATATATATATATATATATAATGCATACGTTGTTACGTACGTATACATGATATATCTATGTGTGTATATATTCTCAAGAATGCACAAATACGCACACATTTATATATAATACACATTCAAGTATATGCCTATATATATATATATGTCTCTCAACATATATATGTATATCTGAACATATGTAGATGCAATGTGTGTATAACTTTACAAGTATGTAAATGTGAATGTGTATAAATACACAAAATCATAT
>NC_142944.1:44009544-44017044 GCF_046866305.1 Octopus bimaculoides | reverse complement strand
CGAACGAAATGCCGCTAAGTGTTTTGTCCGGCTTCCTAACGGTTCTGCCAGATTACCGCCATCAATAATAATAATCATTTCTGCTATAGGCACAAAGCCTGAAATCTTCGGGGAGGAGATAAGCCGATTATATCGACCCCACTGCGTAACTGGTGCTTATTTCATCGACCCTGAAAGGATGAAAGGCAAAGTCGACCTCCGCGGAATTCGAACTCAGAACATAAAGACAGGCGAAATACCGTTCAGCAGTTTGCCCGGCATGCTAACGGTTCTGTCAGGTCGCCTCATAATAATAATAATAATAATAATAATAATAATAATAATAATAATAATAATAATAATAATAATTATGATGATGATGATGATGATGATGATGATGACGATGAGAGGAGGAGAAGAAGAAGAAGAAGAAGAAGAAGAAGAAGAAGAAGAAGAAGAAGAAGAAGAAGAAGAAGAAGAAGAAGTAGAAGAAGAAGAAGAAGAAGAAGAAGAAGAAGAAGAAGAAGAAGAAGAAGAAGAAGAAGAAGAAGAAGAAGAAGAAGAAGAGGCAATTGGAACATTACACATGATTAAAAAGAAATGGAAAGAAAGAATGAATCAACAACAATTCTCACAACTCTACAGACTACCCCTAAAATATAACTCAACTGGGAACATGCCACAGCTTGCGCAAGACGCTATCAATTCAATAGAAATGCTCATGATTCAATAGAATAGTTCACACAGAGCTATCTTCACATATAACACACACCCTACACAACAAGCATATACTAGTCCAAAACAACCCAACGTGCGTCACATACACATGATTATAGCCCAATAAAATAACACAACTCATATTACACGCATCACCCACAAAAGAACAAACATTATGATATAACAAGACAGAAGAATTCTGAAAACAATAGTAAAGCAAACAACCCCCACCACTACCCCCCCCCCAAAAAAAAAAACAGGTGTTCGGAAATGTACCTGGCATTTGTGTACGGAAATGTACCAGCACAAACCCGCATGGAACTACCAAGATAAACCTTGTGGCTGTGTGGTAAGAAGCTTGCTTCTCAACCACATGGTTCCGGGTTCATTTCCACTTCGTGGTACCTTGGGCAAGTGTCTTCTTCTATAATCTCGGGCAGACCAAAGCCTTGTGATTAGAAACTGAAAGAAGCCCATCGCATATATGTGTGTGTGTGTGTGTGTTTGTGTGTGTGTACTTATGTGTATAAGTCTTTGTGTCTATGTTTCTCCCCTCATCATCGCTTGACAAATGGTGTTGGATGTGCTTGTGTCACCGTAGCTTAGAGGTACGACAACAGCAACAACAACAACAATAATAATAATAATAATAATAATAATAATAATAATAATAATAATAATAATAATAATCATAATAATAATAATAATAATAATAATAATAATATTAATAATAATAATAATGGTCACAAATTTTGGGGCAAGACCGGCAGTTTTATGGGGTGGAGGCAAATTGATATAATCGACATCTGTACTTTATTCGTACTTTAGTTGATCGATCCCTAAGAAATCAAAGGCAAAGTAGACCTCGGCGGGGTTTGATGTCAGAACGTAAAGAGGCAGAAGAGATTCCGCTAAGCATTTTGTCCGCCATGATAACAATTCAGTGAGTAGTTTGTGAGTGCTGGTGTATTTTTGCAAATGTGTATGTGTATATGTTTATTGGTTAACTAGCCGAGAAAAGGTATTGTCTTAGTTAATATGGAATATGGATTACTAGAGATAATGAGGGAAAGTGAAAAAAAAATTGGCATTTCTAAAGAAGTTTATCGATATAAACATGCACACATGCACATGTATACATATAGATACATGCATAAATACATGACTACACACACACACACGCATAGACACACACACTTACATGTATGCATTCCAAATGTCAGTGGAAGTGCTAAATACATTTAATTTCTAACAACAACAATACTACCAACGCCACCACCATTAATAAGAACTACAACTGAATATAACAAAAAATCTATCAATCAATATAGAGTCACATTAGATCAAATCAATAATTACTCTAATAAATATATATCTTATTAGTTATAGAGTAAAGTCACAAGAGGTGTTAAAATCGTGTGAGGTGACAAATATATAAGGTAATTAGCTGAATGCGTCAGTTATTATCTATGATAGGAAAACAGTTCTGATTAAATACCACTTGACTTACTGAGTATTTTAAAAGAAATATGCAATAAGGCTTTCAAGTCTGTTGTTGTTATTGTCTTTTTACCCTAGCTTTTCGAGGCCATGTATGTGTGCGTGTTTGTGTATGTGTGCGTGAGCGCATAACAATAATGGTAGCGTCATTAGAGTAGAGAAGAGTCAATAATATGCATACATACATACATATATATATGTGTGAGTGTACATATATATATATGTATATATATATATATATATATATATATATATATATATATATATATATATATATATATATATATATATATGTGTGTGTGTGTGTGTGTGTGTGTGTGTCTGTGTGTGTGTGTGTGTGTGTGTGTGTGTGTGTGTGTGTGTGTGTGTGTGTGTGTGTGTGTGTGTGTGTGTGTATCCCTAATTCAAGGCATGTTTATCGAACAGATGTGCTATAATCCTCACAAAGCGAATAACAATAATTTTAATTGAGAAAAAGAGAAGTCAAACTAATGTCGTGTACATTTCGGTGAACGAATGCATTTTATTTCATATTACATTACATACTAAGTGATGCAATTCGTGTGATAACTTGAGTGACCATTCACTTCTTCAGAGGTTATAATTTGAATCACAATCAATTTATGAAATATTTTTAACAATGTGGGATGAATTTTTGCTGCTTTATAATTATAGGATGAATTAACATCTACATTTTCACTTGTTGTCTGGTTGTCAGACATACCTATAGAGCGGTGAAAATTCATCCCACATTGTGAGTTTGCTTCATAAGTTGATTGTGACTGAAATTCGAATGTCCAAAGAAATGAAGGAACAACAACATTGTATGAGTTGCATGACTTTGTATGAAATTTGAAACGAACGTAACGTTGATTTGCATTCCCTTTTCCTCAATTTGAATTGTGTCTATGTGTGTGTGTGTGAGAGAGAGAGAGAGAGAGAGAGAGTGCCTGTGTGTGCGTGTGTGTTTGAGTGTGTGAGTGTGAGTGTGTATTTGTTCATATTCTTTCCATCTGTCTCTCTATCTACCTATCTACCTGTCAATATATATATATATATATATATATATATATATATATATATATATATATATATATATACCTATGCAGCTAACATTAGATAAAAAAAAAAACTGAATGCATTGCTAAACAAAACATGTATCTCCATAAAGGACTAGAAAACAATATTTCGGAAATCGTCAAATGCAGTTTGATGAATTCTCCGATCAGTGAAACTGGAGTATCAGTAAACATGCTCTAAACAACATCGGCGTCAAAATTATAAAACCACTCACTAACCCAAGTGAATGGAATAAAAACAAAAAACATCACTGCTGCTGTTTACGTGTTCCATAGCATCAATAATAAAATTGATAGGTTAAAACGTGAATTGGTGAAACGATTGTACACAATCTGCTAAAAGCAATATTGCTAACTCCATTCTTCGATGTATTATTCTATATATGTGTGTCAGTGTGCGTGTCTGTGTGCGTGTTTCTGTGCGTGTGTGTGTGTGTATTTTATTTTAGCTATCTCAGCCTCTTGCTACTCTGAGTTTTACCTGTAGGCACATAGGAACTCCAGGCAAGTTGTGGTTAGAAACTTGATGGAGTTTGCACATTTATATTTAGTTTTCTAATCTTAGGGTATGTTGATTGAGAGAAAGTATGATAAAAGTGAAAAACAAAAAAAGGGAATGAGAGTAATAGAAAGAAAATGAAAAGATAATAAAGAAGAGGAAAAGGCGCAAAAGTAGAAGGAAAAGAAGAGAGAAAGGAGAGCGGAAGAAGGAAAAGAGAGAAGCAAAAGAAAAAAAGGAAATAGAAAAATAAGAAAGAGAAAAAGTAAAAAGAGGAATGAACAAAAATGCGAAAGAGAAAACAGTAAAAGAAGAAAGAAGAGTTTGAAGAATATAATTTAGTAGAGGAATAACAGATAATAGACTGTTAGAAGGAACGAATGGAAATTTTACTTTTCTCATTCTTCTTCATTTTCCTGTTTTCCCTCTTTCTCCTTTGCATTCTTTCACTAACCTTTCTCTTCTTTCCTCCTATATTTTCTTTCTTCCTTTCCCTAGTTTTTTCCTTATATCCCCTTTTATATTTTCCTTTTTCTTTTCTTTCTATTTCTCTCTTCCCTTTTACCTCTCATCCTTTATCTCTTCTGTTTTTCTCCTCTCCCCACCTTTATCATATTTTCCATCCGTCATCACACCCTATGGTAGAAATCTATATGTAGATGTGCAAACCTCATCAATTTTCCAGTCACAGCTTGCCTGAAAATCCTATGTGTCTACTGGTGAAACTCAGCGTAGCAGGAGACTGACTCGACCAAAATAAAATATTAATCTGTACTATGATTATTAAGTACTCCTTTTTCCCAACAGTTAACGCAAAATTAATACACACACGGACACACACACACACACGCGAAACCATGTCTTTTTATTCAATATTGCAGATTTTGATCCGTCAGTTGAAAGGGCAAATCTCACACAGACACTTTAATTCGGAAAGAGAGACAGCACTTTCATGGGTAACTGTGCCGGTATGATTGTGCATGCTAGAGTGTCTCTGCTTTTAAAATAAGATTTCAAGCGACCGAAGACCCGGAAAAGAATCATTCACTGTCACCATAAGCAACTACAACGATGTTGTGATACATCAGAACACCGAAATAGTAAATAATAAACATAAATAAATATTCTAACTACTCTTCGAATATATTAGCAAAATTAGTTGTCAATATATTGAAGGCATGATTGCAGGGTGAGGGGCGGATATGGCGGTGTGGTTTGTAGCTTACTGCCCAGCTACATGATTCTAAATGCAGTCCTGCTGCGTGGTACATTGGGCCAGTGTCTTCTGCTATAACCCTGGAAGACGGAAACTGAAAGACACCGTCGTAAATATTTGTATATGCACGTATGTGTATGTGTGTGTATGGGAGTGTATGTGTGCGTGTGTGTGTGTGTGTGTGTGTGTGTGTGTGCGTAAGAGAGAAAGACAAAGAGAAACATACAGATATATATATATATATATATATATATATATATATATATATATATATATATATAGAGAGAGAGAGAGAGAGAGAGAGAGAGAGAGAAAGAAAGAAAGAGAGAAACAGACAGACAGAAATAGAGTAATTCTGTGTTTATTCGTCTTTGTGCTTGTCCCATACTACCACTTAACAGCCTATGCTGGCTTGCTCTCGTAATTTAGAGGTTTGGCAAAAAAAAAAAAAAAAGGAAGAGAGAGAGAGAAATAAACATTGAGTTTTATTTCTTCAGCCGAATCCTCCAAAGCGGCGCTCCAGCATGGCTGCAGTCCAATGAGTGAAACAAATAAAAGATTAAAGTTATATCCTCAGCAGCCAATTATAAGAAAAAAAGCGGCGATAAGAGCAAGCTTTAATCTCTTATCTAAACGTATGCACCAACAGAACTAATATTGCAAATGAGACAACGTACGATATAATGTGATATTGAATGAACACCGCGAAGTGCAGAAAATATGGTATAGTACTTCAAAAACTGATTGCTAATAGAAAAGATTAAATTTAGTATTCAGATCCTCTCACGAAAGCATATTCCTCCGAGCAAATGACAACAACGGAATTGGACGAAATATTTTCCAAAATATACCCAAATAAAATATCATTCTATCACAAATTCATTATGCATCACAGCTCGAGATACTGAATGCTTAAAGAAATTCTAGATCCTTTCCCAAAACTGCTTTCGTTGTTATGTCATCTGGAAAATCTCACTTTAAAGCAACAGTTGAAGAGTACGTGCATATACATAGATACACACACGGTAATAAGGAAAACATACATATATATATATATATATATATATATATATATATATATATATATATATATATTTCCGTGCCTCATCGCGTTCATACACATAATTTTTCTCGTCTGGCCGTAAAGCCTTTTCTGTTTGTTTTCCTGTCTTGTTTTTTGTCCGCCACTACATTCCTCCATGGCTAGATTTAATTTGCGAATACAGATTTAATCTGCGATCCATGGGACGAGCCGTTTTAACGTTGCGTCCTGCCCGAAGCTCGTCGAAACGCCGGTGTTAAAACGTGGGTAGCTGATGAAGTAGAATGTTCTCTATGTGGCTCGTGTGTTCTCGTCTACGTTTGTTTGCAATGTCCTGTACCCAGATATGCACCTATACATACAGGTGGATGTCGGTATGCACATACCTGTACGTATATATGCATATACTCATTACTTTTATATATATATATATATATATATATATATATATATATATATATATATATATATATATATATATATATATATATTATTCCAGTAATGAGCAAATAATTCAGGAGTGAAAATTTGTGAAAATATTATTAACTCTATTATTATCAAGGGTAATATATGAAAATTGATAATAAAAGAATTAGTAATACAGCATTAGATAGCTGAAGGATTAAAATGTATATTAATCAAAGGATATATTGAGTATGTCTACCTGCTGGAAATAACAGTCAAAACTCTTATTTTAAACTGCCGAAAAATAACAGGGTGGTTTAGATAAGAGTTTTTTTACTTATCTCCAGCAGGTAGACATACGCAGTATGTCCTTTGATTAATATATATATATTATTTGTTTAGTATCACTTGTCGGAAAAAAGAGTATGGAATAGCATGGTAGAGAATAATGATGTTCTTTCTAGGTTAAGACAGCTTCTTGCAACTCTTCCTTTCGTTTGTAAATACACAGGCACTTTGCAATTGGAAAATAGGACATGATTGTGAAATTGATAGCGTTTGATTCTTTAATTATAGTTTTTACCTTCCTGTTTCCTCCCCATTTTCCCCTCTTTAACACACATTTCCCCACCACCAAAACCTATGGCTAGAAAGCATGTGCGTGTGTGTGTGTGTGTGTGTGTGCGCGTGTGTGTGTGTTTGTGTATGTGTGTGTGTGTGTGTGTGTGTGTGTGTGTGTGTGTGTAAATCCCATCAATTTCCCAATCACTTGTCCGAAGGTCCTGTACATCTACGGTTAAAACTTAGTGTAGCACGAGTCTGACACAACCAAAACAAAAAGACACACTAATACATGCTTCATACATACATACACATACGTGCATATATGTATGTATCTATATATGTTTACATGTATGTATTTATTAAAAGAACATCGAAAAATAGAGTGAACGATATTGCTTTAAAGAGAGTGTTCACAGTTTATAACCAATCTTGCACCATCTTTATTAACATGTCTGCAGTTATAGATTTATAACACAAAATCGGATTGTGAATTGAAGAA
>NC_142944.1:43994544-43999544 GCF_046866305.1 Octopus bimaculoides | reverse complement strand
ACTCGTTTACTCTTTTACAATTTCGTGTGTAATAATTATATTAACATGAACATGGTTCAAATTATTGGATATTGTAATACACTGATGGTCATTATGTGCTTCCATGCATTGTTGTAGCTTTTGATTGATGCCACCGTACTGGCTAGGTTGACAGACCGATGAGTCCCCTAAATGAGATGCTCGACCGCGCAGGAATATCCAACTATAACTAAGTGAATTGAAGTAGTGAGAAATGTACAAGAACAAAATGCATCTCACTTGGAATCGAAACCAAGATCTCGCGATCGTAAGTGCAACAACAACCTAAACTCTCGACTTACATACACACACACACACACACACACATACACACACACACACACACACACACACACACACACACACACACATATATATATATATATATATATATATATATATATATATATATATATATATATATATATATAAACAGATGAGGAAATAATTGTATTCTCAAACGCAGGATAATGCTAATAACAGCATGAACAGGTTAGACTATCCATATTTTGCAGAAAAATCTGGCTGCCGACATATATTATTAGCATTATCCTGTGTTTGAGAATAAAATTATTTCCTCATCTGTACCTTTCAATACATCTCAACAGTTCTAAAGCAAACTTTGATTGTTGACTTTCAACGTAAGTTGCATTTAAAATATATAAAAGTATATTCCAAATAGACATGCATATGTATATTATCCATGTGTGTGTGTGTGACTTTTCGTAAGAAAGAGTATTTCGGATACACAGGCATGGATGAGCATACGCATATTCACTAACTGTTTAGATATATGTATAATATATCATTAAGCTATGTATATGTTGGTTTTGAATATTCAGTTCACCATGGAATATAGCCATGAACAACTCTCATATTTTAGACATCATTATAAAGATAGTCAGCAATTAATAGAGTCTGACATTTACTATAAACCGACGGGGCCCAAAGAATATCTTTCATTCATGCCTCCTGGGACATGAATGCTCCTCAAAAGGATTTCTACAATAGTATCTGATATAAAGGATCCGTGACATAACACTCCAAGAACTTCGGTTTACAATTCTTAGAATTTTTTCATCAGTTTAAATCAATAATAGAATAGAACGAACCCAGAAATTCAATATCTAGGATCTAAGACAAACAAAACAAAAGAAATAAATTGAAATTGTAAATTTTACCATGAATTCCCACCTAAGACCCCCCCCCCCCCCAAAGAATGGGGCCTGCAAGATCATATTGAATAACATATCGTTAATGTAGAAAGAACCAGTCTGAATCAAATCCCCCAAACACATACCACCATAGAGATCAAAAGACAACCAACAAAAAATCAAAATCGATGAAAAAATACTTCATCCAATAATAACAAAACCAAGAGTAAAAATACTGAGGACCCAACTTTGGTATATGGTTTCATCTGAGAGCGGGATCAGATATCCATTTCAAACAAGTCAAACTCTTTACAATACAAAATAACTTTACCTGTGCATCTAAAAACCTAATCTATGCGATAACACGCGTTGAATATGAGAAGCATTACATTGGACAGATGAAAAACGTTTTACATCAACACAAGATTCTGTGTATAGATAGAAAATTAAATGCAGGAATACAGGCAACTAGGAGTTGGTGGACAAAGAGACGCGTGTGCAGGCAAGAAATAACAGAATTTTATGATTTTTACTCCATCTAAATTTAGCGATAGAATGACTTAATGACAAACGTCAAAAAGAAATATGCTTCATAACAAATACCAGCCGCGTAGAAATTCTTGTGGTTGAGTAAGGGAGATAACCACCGCCAACACAACTGCATCCTTTGCTAAAGTCACTACAATGACTGCTACTAGCTAAATGGACGAGTATTATTACCACTGAGAGATCTAGTTGCTGCTGCTGTTTCAGCTACTACCACTAAGAGCTGGTTGCTACAGCAGTCAACAGCCCAGCAACAGAAGAAAATTAAATACATCACCATGTGGTTTTTATAAGAAAAACGGGTGAAATTCCAGAAACAATGTTATGAATGATTCGTATAATTTATATTTTATTCGTTTGAATTATGTCTAATTTAATATCAACATGAATAGCACGTCTTCTTAAAACAACTGAAGCCGGTAGCTGCTTAGATACAAGTGTAAATACTGATGTACTTTTTTCCATGATAAAATTCTCAGAACGTTTCCTTCGTTTTATATTTGAATACATACATACATACATATGTGTATGTATGTGTGTATGTATGTGTGTGTGTGTGTGTGTGTGTGTGTGAAACATCGTTATTCCTTCCTGTGCCTGTGAAATCTTGTATTACTGTTGTAAGGCCTTATTTCCACAACGCCAGGTAAGTTTAATTTGTCCTTAGTCGAAAGACACCTGTTGTTATGTCCTGTTATTATTTTTATTGCATTTGTGTAACATTGTCCGTTCTTTTCCGTCCTTGTTTCCTTGTATCGTCTATCTGGATGTTTTGTCCCTTTCTTGTATCACCTAACTGTCTGGATGTTTCGCGTCTTTGTCCCATTCTGTATTATTTATACATATACATATATATATATATATATATATATATATATATATATATATATATATATATATATATATATATATATATATATATATAAAAGCAAGTCAATAAATAACAAACGATGGATAAATGTCAGTTCATTACAACTGTCTCACGCATTTTCTAATAGATGAATGAGTACATTGCATCACCCTGATATGCTCAGTAGCCAGTATGCTGGCTGTAAACCTGTTATCCCTACCCGCTAACTAAATTCTTAATGTCTTTCTAGCTCTTGTAATGAATATTATAGCGTTATTTTTGTTTTCGCATTTCCACTGTGTTCATGAATTGTTCTTCTGGTAGTTGAAATTCTATGTATCATCTGATCAAATGTGTTTTTTTGTGTTTTTTTTTGTGATGTAGTTTACTCATTCATCTATTAAAAATGTGTTAGAAACAGCTGTAATAAACCCACACTTATCTATAATTTGTTATTTATTTATTTGTTTATAATACTGGAGTGCATCAAACACCGAGCAACCGATACAACGTGTGCTTTGGACCAGCCCCTAGGCATTAAATACTCGTAAGTGTTAAATTCTCTATAGACATAACCTGAATATTTCACTGGATGTACTTTAGTACCCAGTATATTTATTCGACTAAAGGTGGTGTTTACATGTTAATTCGACCCCACCTGCTGCCTTTCATTTAAGCACCGGATCCTCTCTCGAAACCTTAATACTGTTTGTGAGTATATATATATGTGTGTGTGTGTGTGTGTGTGTGTGTGTGTGTGTGTGTGTGTGTGTGTGTGTGTGTTATATCCTTATGGATACAAGAATACACTGCAACACTGTAATAGTAATATAATCGAAACAAACGGCAATAACATCACGTAACGTAACAACAATCGTTTAAGGACCGACAATTCAACACGCTAACTCGAACTCTAAACTTTGAACTATCAAGCACACGAACTGCGGAACTAACACGATCTACCTCACTTAGACCGCTACTATTTACATGGAGTGATTCAGCCCATTCTCGCCAGGGAGCGTCGTATTCTCGCACAACATCTCTCCTTTTGATATTTCATGTTCCAAAGGAATAAAGAAATTTTTTTATTTATATATATATATTTTTAAGTATCTCTTTCGTTTGGGCATTATCTCAAGGTGTTCGGTCTGTTCTCTTCTCATGCTGGTTTTACCGGACTCTATTATTTTTGGTACCGGTACATCGAATATTTCACAGAATACTTCCATGGGAATTTCTTACTGATCTTGGGTATGACTCTTCTATAGTTGGTTTAATTATCTCTTATGTCCACCTTTTAATTAGATACATCATACTTCCAATTTTTCTGGTAACATGGCTATCTTCCCAAACTTCATTACCGCTTCTATAGGTTTTGAAATGCACTTATCACTTATCACTTGAGTAATCCACCTTTCTGATGACTTCACTTTTTTCGCGTCTGACCAACTCTTTATTTACGGTTTCAGTTTCCGCGAACGGTATTTTCTGTTTGCTTTAGATATAGGTTCAGCATTTTCACTTACTTGGAAATAGGCTTCCATCTTTCTACATAGACCTAAATCCTCTGATAAGACTTGCGGGAACATTTTTTCGATTTTTTAATTCAGTTCTTCCGAAGACTTGTTTTTAAAGTGACAACCATTTATGTTATTACAGTAAAGATTTATGGGGAGGTGCCATAAATCGAATAGTTCTAATCAATCTGTGCCAAACAGATTGATTGTATTATACACAAAGAATAAGCTTGCTCAACGTGTCTGTCTTTGAAATGTGGCGTCGATGCATGTTTTGCCCATGAAATGTAATTTATCGCCCGTTACACCATGCACTATTTTCACTGTTTTACGTAATCACGGCTTATCAATTTTTTCCAAGTATCCCCTTTAAAAAACACCTTAGAACATTTTGTCTTTGAATCTCGTATTATTGTTCTACAATGAGAACTCCAGTGTCCCAGCTTTTGACGACTATAGAATTTGTTTTGTTTTTAAATGGACAATCATTCCTGTAGAGTATGCTTCCACAATCTTGACATGGCATGGGGCCAGACACTTTTTTATTGTACTTCTTGGGAAGACACATTTGAATTTTTGCAGAGTCTTTATCTTGTATTTTTTCACATCATGTTTAAGATTTACCATAGTCTGACGTTCTTCTGCGATTGTCTATAGCGATAAATCCTGATTCGCTTGCTCCATTTTCGAGAGGATCCTAACCTGAATTTCTCTATCTTCCGGAACTATATGTCCTTGCGGCGAGTTGGCAGAAACGTTAGCACGCCGGGCGAAATGCTTAACGGTATTTCGTCTGCCGTTACGTTCTGAGATCAAATTCCGCCGAGGTCGACTTTGCCTTTCATCCTTTCGGGGTCGATAAATTAAGTACAAAATACGCACTAGGGTCGATGTAATCGACTGAATCCCTTTGTC